>NC_053490.1:464192003-464492003 GCF_905171775.1 Rana temporaria | reverse complement strand
AGACGCAGCAGATCAGGTTTGAAAAAAACGCTCCAAGAAAACTCGGTGTTTTTACACCATCGGTTTGTGGGCGTGGACGGCGCTGAAAGGGAGCCTCATGGACCTACACAGGTGACCACGGCCAAGAACATTGGCCAGATTCCTTCCCTGACTGTAATGGAACTGCTCAATCTCCAATAAATATAAAGACAGAAGAAGTCACCTACAACGGCTCCTTACCCCCTATACAGCCAGTAAGATACAGAACTTCCGGAGACTCTACCTTCACCCTCACCAATAATGGACACACAGAGATGCAGCTGTAAAGACACAGTTACCAGGATTTCATCGCTGTTGCTGTCTGTTGCTGTCTATGGGATATTATCCATCTATGTCTCTTATGCGCTGTTTGATCTCTCTTAATCCGGAGATCAATTATATTTGGAAAGAGGCTTTTATTTCGTTGGTGGAGGATCTTTCTGTCCAGCACTTTTCCTTGTGGATTGAGTTCATCACTTGGGAGAATTTATTTACTTGCCTTTGTGGCGGGACTGAATATTCATTTGAACTTTATGTCACTATTTTTTGTTTATATATCACTCATTTAGCGCGATCTCTTCCCTTTTTTGTATAATAAATATCCCCCAAAAATATATATATATAAAAAAATCCTCAGTTTAGGCCGATACGTATTCTTCTACATATTTTTGGTAAAAAAAAAAAATTTAATAAGTGTTTATTGATTGGCTTGCACAAAAGTTATAGTGTCTACAAAATAGGGGATAGTTTTATTACAATTTTATTAATATTTTTTTTATTATTAGTAATGGCGGCGATCAGCGATTTTTATCGTGACTGCGACATTATGGCGGACACATCAGACACTGATTACTGTATAAATGTGACTGTCAGGGAAGGGGTTAACCACTAGGGAGCAAGGAAGGGGTTAAGTGTGTCCTAGCCTCCTAGGGAGTGCTTCTAACTGTGTGGGGGCTGGGCTTACTGAGATACGACACTGATCGCTGCTCCCGATGAGAGGGAGCAGATGATTAGTGTCCTGTCTCTAGGCAGAACAGGGAGATGCCTTGTTTACACAGGCATCCCCCCGTTTTGCCGCTCCGTGACATGATCGTGGGACACCGGCGGACATTTGCCTGCCCGTGCCGTTCTGCCCACGTAAAAGTGCGTGCGCTGGTCGGCAAGTGGTTAAGGTCATCACAGAGGACAAGGGTGCACTCTTTACTTCTAGAAGGAAAGAGATCTCGGCCTGGATTCAGAAAGAATGGCGGGCGTAGCGCATCTCATATACATTATGCCTCCGTAACTTAGAGAGGCGAGTACCGTATTCAGAAAGAACTTGCGCCCTAAGTTATGGCGGCGTAGCGTAAATGGGCCGACGTAAGCCCGCCTAATTCAAATTATCAAGGCAGTGGACGTGTTGTATTACAATGAGCCGTGACCCCATGTAAATGAGGGGCCGAACGAACGGCGCATGCGCCGTCCGTGGACGTATCCCAGTGCGCATGCTCAAAATCACGTCGGCTAGAATGCCTAAGATACGTCGAACACTGCCTATGACGTAAACGTAACCTACGCACAGCCCTATTCACGTACGACTTACGCAAATGACGTAAATTTCGACGGCCGTTTCCGACGTCCATGCCTTAACATGACTTACCCCTGCTTTATGAGGGGTAAAGTTACGCCGGTCGTACGCCTTACGTAAACAGCGTATTATAATACGCCGGGCGCAAGTACGTTCGTGAATCGGCGTATCTAGGTCATTTGCATATTTATAATGGGAACGCCGAATGCGTCCAGCGTAACTATGCGCCCACGATACGCTGGCGTAGGCAAGTTACGTCGGACGGCTGAAGCCATGTTTTTGGACGTATCTCGCTTTGTGAATCGGCGCAAAGGGCCCACATTTAAAATTACGGCGGCGTATCTGGAGATAGGCCAACGTAAATGCTTTCTGAATCTGGCCCCTAATCACCAAATACGGAAAGGTTTCTTTACAGTAAGAGCTGTGAAAATGTGAAATAGACTCCATTAGGAGCTGGTTCTGGCCAGTTCAGTGGATTGTTTTAAAAAAAGGCCTGGATACTTTCCTAAATGCACATTATGTAACTGGATAGCATATAGGTAAAGTCGATCCAGGGATTAGCCTGTTGGGGTATCAGGAAGGATTTTCTTCCCCCGCTGGAGCAAATTGGATCATTTAATTTCCTTTATTGGTGTTTTTTTTTTTTTTGCCTTTCTCTGGAACTGTGGGTATAGGATTGTACATATGGATGTTTTCTGGGGCTTTTCTTGGTTGACCTGGATGGTCTTGCCTCTTTTTTTTAAACCAGATTAACTATGTAACTATGTAACAAAACAGTGTACATTAACAATATTCAAGTTTTAGTAGAATGAACCTTGAATCCTTTGTAGTCCTTTTTGTTATTTTGTATAACACTGCATTCACCCTTTTTACTGTGAGTATCAGTCAACACCAGGCAGCTTGCACATTTGTCACTTTATTCTAATGTTATTTTCCAAGAACACAACCTGAATGATGGGATTTGAAAGGAAAAGCACAATTCAGATTCATAGCAATTATTTTAATAGGGGCAAAATAAATTTGCAAATAACCTTTAGTACATGAAGTGTATAAATACAACATTCAGTTACATAAAAACAAACTAGATTTTAGTAATTTGTAAATAAAAGAAATACAAGTAATTTAATGTCATGCTTTAAAATTGCACAAACCCTTGGAATGGTGACAAACTATGATACATTGGGAGGTTGGACCTGCTGACGTCATCACGTTGTATTCCTTTCAGTTGACGGATGTTTGCTTTTGCCGGCCGCCTTTCATACCTTGATGTTTTTAAATTATGCAAGTGCAATTTTTATTCATTAAACTCCATATTGTTACGAAAAAAAAAAAGAAAAAGAAATACAAGTAATTTGAAACTGTTTCCCAATGGACTTTTTACTATGAACTGGCATATATTCCAAATTCGATCACATTATTTACTAATATAAAGAAATGCTTTAAACCTAATGCCGCATACACACGATCATTTTTCGGCATGTAAAAAACGAAGTTTAAAAAAAATGTCATTTAAAACGATCGTGTGTGATCGTTTTCGGGTTCTGAAAAACGACCAAAAAAAAATTTCAACATGCTCCATTTTTTAACGACGTTTTAAACAATGTCGTTTTTCGGGATGTAAAAAATGATCGTGTGTGGGCTTAAACAATGTGAAAAACCCGCGCATGCTCAGAAGCAAGTTATGAGAAGGGAGAGCTCGTTCTGGTAAAACTACTGTTCGTAATGGAGTAAGCACATTCATCACGCTGTAACAGACAGAAAAGCGCGAATCGTCTTTTACTAACACAAAATCAGCTAAAGCCGCCCAAAGGGTGGCGTCATCCGCATGGAACTTCCCCTTTATAGTGCCGTCGTACGTGTTGTGCGTCACCGCGCTTTGCTAGAGCATTTCTTTTAAACGACCGTGTGTGGGCAAGGCCGTTTTAATGATGAAGTTGGAAAAAACATTGTTTTTTTTAGAGCCTGAAAAACGTTGTTTTTTACAAGCCGAAAAATGATCGTGTGTACACGGCAAAAGAGTAATTCAAATAGAAAAAGAAAACTGTTTCTGCACACATGTACAGAAATGTTATGGTTAACAGGCCATGCAAAAAACAACTATTTTGTGTTTGAAAAGGGGATGCCTGGGAGTGAAATACATACCGACACTTGGTGTGTTCCCCCATCCGGCCAATTCGTGGTATTCTCAATTTTAATTTACATTGTTTCGATTGCAGGTCCACTGTTCAGATGTGGCACTGCAGCATAACCAGACACACTAAATCTCTGTGGTAACCGTTTCATGTCACAAATAATGTGTAATACAGTGAAACTCTGGATTGCGAGTAACGCAGTTAACGTGCGTTTCGTAATACAAGCACTGTTTTTTTTTAAATCCTGACTCGGTTTGCGAGTGTTGTCTCGCAACACAAGCAGGATTCAAGCTACAGTGGTGTGCAGTACTGTGTTTGGCCTGAGATGGGGGGCGCCGGAGCTGAGCGCAGCCAATCGGAGCCAATTGGAGCAGTTTGGAAATGCTCAGAAAAACTCGGAAATACTCAGTTCCCAAGTCTTTCCGAGGTTTTCCGAGTTCAGTCGAGCTGTCCTCGGGCCTTTCCGAGTGTTTCCGAGGCTCTCCGCCACCCCCCACCTCTGGCCACATGCGGTTTTGCATGCCATAGAAGTCAATGCGGAAACAAATTATTTCCGTTTCCATTGACTTCTATGGGGAAATTCGCTTTGAGATGCGAGTGCTTTGGATTACAGGCATTCTCCTGGAACGGATTATGCTCATAATCCAAGGTTCCACAGTGCAAGTAGTTGGAACAGAAGATTG
The DNA here is from genome assembly GCF_905171775.1 of Rana temporaria. Taxonomy (NCBI): domain Eukaryota; kingdom Metazoa; phylum Chordata; class Amphibia; order Anura; family Ranidae; genus Rana; species Rana temporaria. The sequence continues at coordinate 464,487,603 of NC_053490.1, read as the reverse complement.
GAGCACCACATCGAAATATGAAAATCAAAAAATTAGGTTTTATTGCAAACGTGATTCACTAAAAACCAACACGTGCTTAAAATCCACTACTTTAAAGGGTCACTAAAGGAATTTTTTTTTTTGCTAAATAGCTTCCTTTACCTCACTGCAGTCCTGGTTTCATGTCCTCATTGTTCGTTTTTGCTTTGATGTTGCTGTAATTCCTCTCTGTTCTGGACACTTCCTGGCTGTCTGTTTCCTGATCACCACAGTACTGGGAGATTTCTCACTGTGGTGACTAATCAAGGAGGTGTGATTACTGTGTGTCTAAAACCCCTCAGCACCAATCCAGTTTCGTTTTACAAACCATCACTGCCCTCTTTTGGCTCTCTGGCTCTGTACATCAGAGAACCAAGAAACAACAGCAAAAACGAAACTATACTGTAGGTACATTATATGATTGGTTTTTATCTATTTTTAATCATTTGTAAAATGAATCAGTTAACTATTATGTCTCTATACCCTGTAAACAGTCATTTTAGCAAAAAAATGTTTTTCCTTTAGTGACCCTTTAAGCAACAAATAATGTGAGCGGCAATAATAGACTTACGTTTTCCAAGGGGCTATTTAAGATGGAGAACCTTTTAAGTCACCCTTGGTAGATTGTCCCAAATTAACCTTGAAAATAGCTTTTAATTTTGAGATTGTTTACCATTTGAACCTCTGAAACAGCTGGCACAGTCCGGAGAAACTGGTCAGGCGTTCTTTCTGACCACTTCTCATGTTGTGACCCCAACAAGCTATACCCTATGGACTCAAGGCATGGGTATTTTGTGACGAATCCTGCGATGAAAGGGAATATATAGTATTCTAGGATCAGATAAGTACTTTTGCACTTTATCTTACTGGGACAGTGAAGCTTGCAGGGTGCACATTGTGGATTACAATATTAGAGGGACCCCATAAGTTTAAGATTGGCAGCTTTCTTTTTTCCATAGATCTTAAATCAACTATTCAGTGCGAGGGAGGGTATCTAGGTTACAGAGTGTCCTCTACAGCTGAATATGTATCAGTGGCGGCTGGTGCTCAAATTTTTTTTGGGGGGGGGGGGGTGTAAACAAACTGAAACATTTCGGGGGGAAAAAAACACATCAATTACAGCCTCATTTTGCCATCAAACGCAGCCACTGTGCCCATCAAACGCAGCCACTGTGCCCATCAAACGCAGCCACTGTGCCCATTAAACGTAGCCACTGTGCCCCATTAAATGCAGACCCACAATGCCCCATAAAATGCAGCCTCACTGTGCAAGTCAATTACAGCCTCACTGTGTCCATCAAATGCAGCTTCACTGTGCCCATCATATGCAGACCCACAATGCACCAGCCATGTTCATTGCACGGTCTTGCAGGGTAGTTGTGGTACACCCTATTCATGGTGAAATGCCATTTAATTTTTGCCATTAAACAGCATTGAGTGGCTGCATCTCTTTTCAGGTGGGGTGGTCAGGGGTGGTAAAATTTCAGCTCAACTGCCTGCTTATACTGCCCCTCCCAGCTGTGTGAATGAGCCCCTAAGGTCTACTGTCAGGACTCTGGACAGGGAGAGAGTGGATTCAGCTGGGGGGTGCTGCTGGTGCTGGCAGGGGGGCTGGAGCAAGCACTTACCTTTAATGGTGCCGCTCCTCTCTGAAGCCACCGCACACACTCCAGTCGACTCACCCCCAGTGCAGCCGAGAAACTGGAAGTGATGTAAATAGCACCGCCCACTGTCCTCTCCTCCAGTCCCCACCGCGCCAATCCCATGCCACTACTATAGGCATACTGACAAATCAAAGTAAAGTGGGAGTGGGTGGGGGTGCACAGCTTGTGCCCTGCACACACCCTAAACACGGGCAAATCAGCTTCCCAGCCTGCAATCAGCTGATTGCAGGCTGGGAAGCTTCCCATAGACCGCTGCTGTGTATGTGTTTTTATGTGGCTTTATTATATTTTTATTTTTTGTTATAATAAATCTATATTTTTTGATATGTACAGTGAGCTGTATAGATTAATTCATCTTTTTTTTGGAGACGGTTGAGCTATATCAGGTTTTTTATTCTTGCGTTATGCAGCTTTTAATTTACCCTATTTTGTAAGCAAGAATTAGTCAATGAGACAAAGCGTTACGCTTTAGCCCGCAAATAAAACATTGCAAAAATAATATTCTTTACATATGAATCTAATAAGCACTCATTATGATTTAAATATTTCCTACTGCTGTACCCTGTACATGATAAACTGGAACCGTGAGAATGCTTCCTCTTTTGCTTAACATTCAGATGTAATTAGTATAAACCAGAACTTGCCTCCAGCTATGTCCCTCAAGGGATACTTTGAGAATATTATGTCCGGAATTTTATAATTTTAGATCATGCTTTTCATTTTTGGAAAATTAATAACTGCAGAGATTAGGATAAGATACTGGCAGCTAGATGGTAAAAATATTTAACAGATTATGTTTCCTGCCAGACAGTGGCTGAAATCATTACAGCATTTTCACTTACTTTTTAAACACAATATTTCAATAACAATATTATACACTGATTTTCTTTGTAAACCATATATTACAATTATTACCATCCACCGGTTATTCTACAATAATAAAAGAAAATTATAATAGTTTTGGCATTTCATTGTTTTGAACATTTAACATTTATGAATTTATTATTATTCGTTTTTTTTTTTTAATTATTATTATTATTATTATTATTATTATTATTATTAAAACACATTTCTTTAGGTTGAATGAATGATCCTTAAATTGAAAACCATACTCGGTTTTCTACTTAGAATATTGAATTTTAGCTTTTATATGCCAGTCATTCAGTCATTCAAAACAGCTGCTAGCCTTATGCCCCGTACACACCATCACTTTATGTGATGAAAAAAAAAAAAATTTTCTGTGAAGTAAAAAATTACGTTTTTGAAACTTCAATTTTCAAAGACGAAGTTGCCTACACACCATCGTTTTTCTCACAATGTTCTAGCAAAGCGAGGTTACGTTCTCACCACTTTTTCCATTGAAGCTCACTTCATAAGTAGCTTCTAGGCATGCGCGGGTGAAAAAACGTTGTTTTAAACGACGTTTTTGCTACACACGGTCAATTTCTGTGAAGTAAAAGTTGACGTTTTGAAAAACGACACATAAAATTGAAGCATGCTTCAATTTTTTTTGGTAGTTTTTTAGAAGACATAAAACAACGTTTTCCCCCACACACGGTCAATTAAAGTGACGTTTTTAAAAACGTCATTTTTTTTCATCACATAAAGTGATGGTGTGTACGCGGCATTACAGCTTCACCTGCTGGTTTCAGATATTAAATAAAATATTAAATAAAAAATATTTGTGTGCAATGTCTTATATTTACTTGATTAAAATTAAATTTTATTTTTTTAACCACTTAAGCCCCGGACCATATTGCTGCCTAAAGACCCAAGGGGTTTTTACAGTTCGGGACTGTGTCACTTTAACAGACAATTACGCGGTCGTGCGACGTGGCTCCCAAACAAAATTGGCGTCCTTTTTTCCCCACAAATAGAGCTTTCTTTTGGTGGTATTTGATCACCTCTGCGGTTTTTATTTTTTGCGCTATAAACAAAAATAGAGCGACAATTTTGAAAAAAATGCAATATTTTTTACTTTTTGCTGTAATAAATATCCCCCAAAAACATATATAAAAAATTTTTTTTCCTCAGTTTAGGCCGATACGTATTCTTCTACCTATTTTTAGTAAAAAAAATCGCAATAAGCGTTTATCGATTGGTTTGTGCAAAATTTATAGCGTTTACAAAATAGGGGATAGTTTTATTGCATTTTTATTAATTTTTTTTTTTTTACTACTAATGGCGGCGATCAGCGATTTTTTTCGTGACTGCGACATTATGGCGGACACTTCGGACAATTTTGACACATTTTTGGGACCATTGTCATTTTCACAGCAAAAAATGCATTTAAATTGCATTCTTTATTGTGAAAATGACAGTTGCAGTTTGGGAGTTAACCACAGGGGGCGCTGTAGGAGTTAGGGTGCACCTAGTATGTGTTTACAACTGTTGGGGGGTGTGGCTGTAGGAATGACGTCATCGATCGTGTCTTCCCTATAAAGGGAATGACGCGATCGATGCGCCGACACAGTGAAGCACGGGGAAGCCGTGTTTACACACGGCTCTCCCCGTTCTTCAGCTCCGGGGAGCGATCGCGACGGAGCGGCTATAAACAAATAGCCGCGCCGTGGTCCCGGATCGCTCCCCGAGCGGACCCGACCTCCGCATGTAGCGGGGGGGTCCCGATCGGACCCCCCACCCGCTAATAGGCGAGGACGTACCTGTACGCCCATGTGCCTGTACGTGCCATATTGTGGACGTATATGTACATGCGGGGGTCGGGAACTGGTTAAACTGAAAATAATCAACAAAGTACAGTAAAACCTTGGTATGCAAGCATAATTTATTTTACGAAAACATGCTTGTAATCTAAAAGCACTTGTATATCAAAGCGAATTTCCCATAAGAAATAATGGAAACTCAGATGATTCCTTTCACAACCATTTATCCATAAGTCCTTCAATTAACAGCCCATATAAAAAGATTATAGCAATGTGATAAGTTGTGTAACCATAAAATGTCCATTCACAAATTGGAAGCCTCCACAAGGGGATTAGAAGCAAACTTCAGTGGGAGCTACAGAGTATACAAGAGAAGAGAGACACCTCTAAGTGTAGCAATATGGTTACATTTAATCAAGATACAGCATTTAGTAACTCAAATTGTTGATGAATAAAACAGGCGCATCGAAGTATGCACGCACCCGGGGTAATATGGATCTCACCTCTGTCAATCTGTAATCGTGACCGGGAAGACTATCCTGCAGTAGAGCGATCTGAAAGCGAGGCTTGAAGAGATTGTGGAAGGGATGATGTTGACGGCAGTGAGGAGGATGGTCTATGTGAACAGCTTTACCCCGGATTCCGGCATACTTAGATGCACCTGTTTTAATCATCAACCATGTGAGTTGCTAAATGTTGTACCTTCATTTAATGCAACCATATTGCTACACGTAGAGGTGCCTCTCTTCTCTATTCAGTTGTGACATGACGCTACTTGTATATCAAGACATTGCTTGTTTATCAAGTCAAAATTTATTTTTACATTTTGCTTGTCTTGTAAAATGCTCTCAAACCAAGTTACTCTCAAACCAAGGTTTTACTGTATACAACAGTTATTTAAACGCATTTAAAAAAGTTACACATTAACCTTGGCCCCAGTGTAATGTGGTGCCCCCTAATAAAACCTTATTACATGTCTAGAGAAAGTAACAAAAAAACAGCAAAATTTCAAGTTTTGGACACACGTGTAACCTCTCCTACACAACACAGCTCCAAAGGGATCTTGATTTAGAAAAAAAGTGTATCTGTCATGTTGCAAAGGGAACCTTGGTTAGGTGGTCTGCCATAATGCATATAACAATACATGAAACATGTAACATATAGTTTTCCTTCTCTAACTAGATACTCACACAGATTATCACCAGCCTGTTGCCAATTTAGAGGCCCATTGGCACATTGCTATTATAGTTGATCTTAAGAAAAATCTGATGTCTTTTGGGGTATCTCAAATGATACTATTCGTTGCATTTATACACGTTGGAAGGCTGGCTGTAAACTATGTAAATATTAGTCCACATGCCTGTGAGACCTGACAGTTATGTGGCATCTAAGCCCTTCTCTGAAATCAACTAAGCTAAGAAGAACTTATTCATAATGGAAGTGCCACCATAGACTTGTATTCCGCGATCGTGGATGGGGTAAGTGTGGACCCGGCGGTGGGGGGGTTTGTTTGCCGGCCCCCCCCCAAAAAAAATGGAGCACCAGCTGCCACTGTCCTTATCCCTCTTCACAATGTAACTTCATCATCCTCACCTCTCTCCAGAATCATCCTCATTCCTCTCTAGAATCACCCTTATCCCTCCCTAGAATCATCCTTATCCCTCTCCACAATGTAACTTCATCCTCCTCATCCCTCTGTAGAATCATCTCCATCCCTCTCCACAATATAACTCCATCATACTCATCCCCCAGAATCATCTTCATCCCTTTCCACAATGTAACTCCATCATCCTCATCCCTCTCCATAATGTAACTTCATCCTCCTCATCCCTCTCCAGAATCATCTCCATCCCTCTCCACAATATAACTCCATCATACTCATCCCCTAGAATCATCTTCATCCCTTTCCACAATGTAACTCCATCATCCTCATCCCTCTCCACAATGTAACCCCATCACCCTCATCCCTCTCCAGAATAATTTTCATCCCCCTCCAGATTCATCCTCATCCCTCTCCACAACATAACTCCATTATCCTCACCCCCCTCCAGGATCATCCGCATTGGTCTCCACAATGTAACTCCATTATCCTCATCCCCCATCCTCTCCTCTCATTTTCATCCCCCTCCAGAACTACCCTCTTCCCTCTCCACAATGTAACTCCATCATCCTCGTTCATTTCCAGAATCATCTTCATCCCTTTGCAAAATGTAACTCCATCATCCTTATTTCTCTCCAGAATCATCCACACCAATCTCCATAATGTAACGCCATCATCCCCACCCCCTCCATAATTATCCTCTTTCCTCTCCAGAATCATCCTTACCCCCCCCCCCCAGAATCATCCTCATCCATCTCCACAATGTAACTCCATTATCCTCATCCCTCTCCTCTCATTTTCACCCCCCTCCAGAATCATCCTCATCCCTCTCCACAATGTTACTCCATCATCCTCCCCCCCAGAATCATCCTCATCCATCTCCAGAATCATCTTCATCTCTCTCCACAATGTAACTCCATCCTCCTCATCCATCTCCAGAATCATCTTCATCCCTCTCTACAACTTAACTCCATGATCCTCATCCCTCTCTACAATTTAACTCTATCATCCTCATCCCTCTCCACAATATAACTCCATCATACTCAATCAGCCTCATTCATCTCCAGAATCATCTTCATCCCTCTCTACAATTTAACTCCATCCTCCTCATCCCTCTCCAGAATCACTCTCATCACTCTCCACATTGTAACTCTGTCAACTTCATCCCTCTCCAAATTCTTCCTCATCCCTCTCTACAATTTAACTCCATCATCCTCGTCCCTCTCCAGAATCATTTGCACCCCCCTCCAGAATCATCCTCATCCCTCTCTACAATTGAACTCCATCATCCTCACCCCTCTCTACAATTTAACTCCATCATCCTAATTCCTCCCCACAGTGTAACTCCATCATACTCATCCCCCCATAATCACCCTCATCTATCTCCAGAATCATGTTCATCCCTCTCCACAATGCAACTCCATCCACCTCATCCCTCTCTAGAATCATCCTCACCCCTCTCCACAATGTAACTCCATCATCCTCATCCCTCTCCAGAATCAATGTCGTTGCCCTCCAGAATCATCCTCATCTCTCTCCACAAAACATAACTTCATCATACTCATCCCCCCACAACCATCCTCATCCATCTCCAGAATCATCTTCATCCCCCTCCACAATGTAAATCCATCATCCTCAGCCCCCTCCAGGATCATCCTCATTCCTCTCCACAATGTAACTTCATTATCCTCATCCCTCTCCAGAATAATTTTCATCCCCCTCCAGAACCATCTTATTCCCTTTCCACAATTTAACTCCATCTTCCTCATCTGTCTCCAGAATAACCTTCCCCCCTCTCTACAATGTAACTCCATCATCCAAATTTCTCTCCGGAATCATCCTTATCCCTTTCCACAATGTAACTCCATCATCCTCACCCCTCAACCATCCTCATCCCTCTCCAGAATCACTCATCCCTCCCCAGTAGGGATGAGCTTCGTGTTCGAGTCGAACTCACGTTCGACTCGAACATCGTATGTTCGACAGTTCGTCGAAATACGAACGTTGCGGGCCACCGTTCGCGCCAAATTCGAGTGGCGTGTCACAGCCCATAATTCACTGCGGCATCGCAGTGCATTGCTGGCTGATGATTGGCCAAGCATGCACTATGACCCGCATGCTTGGCCAATCACAGCTTGCAAAAAACTGAGAGCCATAATTGGCCAAAGCCAGGGTGGCTTTGGCCAATTATGGCTCAGGGGGTTTAGTACACGCCCCAAACTATAAAAGGCTGCCTGCAGGTCGGCCTTGTATAGTGTGTTGCGGTGGTTAAGAGAGAGAAGACAGAGAGAGAGAGAGAGTAATTTTTTGTAGGTAGATAGAGCAGGCAGGCAGGCAGGCTAGTCAGTTAAAGTTACAGTGTGTAGAGGATATATATGCATCCCAGGTGTCGTATATATATGTATACACTGTATAGTTTAGCTAGATCCGCTCTTCCTAATTTACTGACAGGCATGCAGGTGATTGTGCTAGCTGCAGTATTCTCACGTGGTGTACTGCCTGTGTCCTCTACAGTGTGCACCTAAAGCTACATGGTGTTTGTACTGTCTGTGTCCTCTGCAGTGTGCACCTAAAGTTACATGGTGTGTACTGCCTGTGTTCTCTGCAGTGTGCACCTAAAGCTATGTGGTGTGTGTACTGCCTGTGTCCTCTGCAGTGTGCACCTAAAGTTACATGGTGTGTGTACTGCATGTGTCCTCTGCAGTGTGCACCTAAAGCTACGTGGTGTGTGTACTGCCTGTGTCCTGGGCTCCAAGTAGAGTATTTGTGAGGGGTTGCAGTGTTGTGGCACCAGCACCACCACCACCGCCACCAACAAAGGCCCAATTTTTCGGCCCCTGTTCAACAGGGGCATGCAACAAAGGCCCAATTTTTCGGCCCCTGTTCAACAGGGGCATGCAATTACAATTCTTGATCTAATATTTCACAGCAGGGCCCATTCCTGCGCCCACCAAGAGCAACTGTGAGGACTTACAATGTTGTGGCAACCAGTGCCAGAACCAAAGGCCCTTTTTTTCTACCACTGTTAAACAATGGCATGTAATTACAGTTCTTGATATAATGGTTCACACAGCAGGGCATTCCAGTGCCCACCAAGACTAACTGTGAGGGCTTACAGTGTTGTGGCAACACCAACACCTAGGGCCCAAATTTCTGCAGAGTATATACGGCAGGCCCCTACTTTCAAACATCCAACTTACAAACGACTCCTACTTGCAAACGGAAGGAGACAACAGGAAGTGAGAGGAAATCTACCCCTAGGAAGGGAAATTCTCTTCTGTAAGAGATGTCTCCTGTTCACTGATGTTTTATCAACAATCCTTGTTTCACTAAAAAACCCAATTTAAAAAAAAAAATGTCATTGGGACAGAAAGTGAATTGAAATCTTCTCAACAGATGCACACAGACAGCAAAACAAATGTTACAGGGGTGATAACCCTTCTCTATGTTTTCAGAAAAGCTTAAAAATAGATTTTATGGCTGGAGCTACACTTTAAAAAAGTACCAGTTCAAAATGACAAACAGATTCTACTTAATGTACCATAAGGGGTTTTAATACTGTACGAGTGGAAGGCACTCAGGGAGCGCTAAATGTCCGCGGGTTAGGGGCGCAAATTACTTGTCTTGCCTTGGGTGCTTTCAACCCACGCTATGAAAATAATTTTATCTCGCCTCCTTGGAGTGCTGGTTCCCTGGTCCCCGAAACTGTTTTTACTAGGAGTCTCAGCCCTGCGGATCTCCAAGTCCTCCAAGAAATTGTTGAGGCATGTACTGACGGCTGCGAGATGCCTAGTTGCCCTCCATTGGAAGCGCCTGTCACCCCCTTCTCAATCTGACCTCTACGCCAGGATCAAAGATATTGAACTAATGGAAAAAATGACTGCCAGGTTACGAGATAGTTTGGACACTCATGATGCAGTTTGGGCGGAATGGCATCGTCGGGAGGATCCGCCTTGAACCACGAGTCGAGCCACCCCTTAACCCCCCCCCCCCCCTCTTTCTCTCTCCCTGTCTATCTGCGCTTGCAGTCTCCTTCCTCTGCTCTTTCTCCACCTCTTATTTTTTCTTTCCCTTTTCCTTTTTTTTTTTTTTTTTTTTTTTTTTTTTTTCCTCTTGGCTCCCTCTTTTTTGTTTCCTCTTATGCCTCTGCTACTCAGGGGTTTGTTCTACACGTGCTTACTTTTGTCTTTTGGCAGCTTGTGTTTTTAGGTTGGCTGCTTACGAGCGGAGTTATTGAGCTCCCCCTGATACCTGCCTTGTACTGTACTGTTATATGCTATGCACTGTTTTCTTTTCTGTTGATGCTCTGATGGCATCCTTGTACCGTATCTTTTCTGGCACGGGGGTTACCTCGTGTCCAATAAAAACTGTTAATTGAAAAAAAAAGAAAATAATTTTACTGTTAGGGGTCCCCACAACTTGGGAAATTTTATCAAGGGGTCACGGCACTAGAAGGTTGAGAACCACTAATATAGAGGATGGGATAATTAGCTCAGTCTTAGTTTTTGTGGATGAAACAAAGATAAGCCACGCCAAAGAGATCTCGGCGTGGGCGGTATACCCTCTCCTGTGCCCTCCTCCTCCTCCTCTGTGCCCTCCTCCTTCTTTGCGCCTCTTTGCGTTAGGATCATGGATGGCCCGGGCATGTTGAAGACAGATTGAAGTCCAGAAAATATGTGTGCTCAGCTCTTCCTCAATGCTGTTGCTTCAGCAGACCTTTACACAGCATGTGTAAAATTAGGGCTGCTTTTATAACGTGTAAATGTGCGCAGGGAAACTAACAGGTGCGCACAGGGTGTAATCTACGGCGCACACACTTAATTATGTGGATCGCCCTATCTCCCTCATTTGCATCTTTGCCTATCAAAAACAGCGGCGTGACTAGCGTAATTTGCGTCCGAGGATGCGCCGGTGTAATCATTTTAGGTAGGACGGAAAATCCGGATTTTAAGGCGTAACTCGTTTTGAGGATCGGGCGCAAAGATACGCGCGGAGTAAAATTAGAAATCTCGGGTTAAGTCGGCGCATCTGCTTTGTGGATTTGGCCCTAAATGTATTCTCGCTGGAGAAGCAGCGCTTGAGAGGGGACATGACATCAATCTACAAATACCTCACTGGGCATCCCAACATAGGCAAAAAAAATTCAGTCTCAGGGAGTGTAATGCCGCGTACACACGATCGGTTTGTCTGAGGAAAACAGTCCATCACACCGTTTTCATCAGACTAACCGATCATGTGTGGTTATGTGTCGGTTATTTATCCATCGGTTAAAAAACTAGGAACTTGTTTTAAAATTATCTGATGGTTAACTAACCGATACAACAGCTTCAGCCCCATCTGGACGACCACAAACTCCTAGATCCCCTACAATCGGGTTTTCGCCCAGGCCACGGCACAGAAACGGCTCTTCTCAAGATATGGGATGACGCTCTCGAAGCAGCAGATGACAGAGAATCCTGTCTCCTAGTGCTGCTGGACCTTAGTGCAGCCTTCGACACGGTAGACCACAACATATTGCTCACGCGACTCAAAGAAGTAGCAGGAGTCTCCGACTCGGCCCTACCGTGGTTCGCATCTTTCCTAGAAAATCGCACTCAGACCGTGAAACTTGGAGGTTTTACATCAGAAACACGGACCATTACATGTGGAGTTCCTCAAGGATCACCCCTTTCACCTGTACTCTTCAACATCTACATCCGCCCGCTCCTCAAAATCATCAGCAAACAGGACCTGCGCTACCACTCCTATGCGGACGACACGCAGCTGTACCTTCGAATCACCAACAAAAAAGACCAATTTCATGAACTAGGAAAGTGCCTTACACTGATCGACAATTGGATGACTGAAAGCTCCCTCAAACTCAACGGATCCAAAACAGCGCTACTCACCCTTCACGCAAATAGGAAATCCGTTTCCAGGACCACATGGACACCACCCACCATCCTCGGACAAACCATCGCACCAAGCAATAAAGTCAAAAGTCTCGGAGTCATCTTTGACGCAGACATGACGATGGATGCACAAAAAAGATCAGTCGTCAGCGGTTCTCATCATCTGCTCCGCATGCTACGTAGACTCATCCCCTTCATCCCGGAAGAGGACACAGAAGTAGTGGTTGGAACAGTCATCAACTCACGACTCGACTACGCAAATCCCTCTACTTAGGACTACCGAAATACCAGATTTTACGTCTACAAGTCGTCCAGAATACGGCAGCCAGACTGGTAACTGGTAAAAAGCCGTGGGAACCAATCTCCCCGGCCTTGAGGTCCCTCCACTGGCTGCCCGTACAGGACCGGGTGACATTCAAGACTCTCTGCCTCACCCACAAATGTACACAGGGTAAAGCTCCTCAATACTTAAGCGAGAAAATTAAACCCTACGTCACCAAGCGCGTGCTCCGATCAACCAACCAAAACCTTCTCCAAATCCCCAAATCTCACTACAAATCTAAGGGAGAACGTAGATTCTCGGTCCAAGGACCACGGCTCTGGAATGCTCTACCCACGACCATCCGCTTGGAAGAAAACCATCGGGTTTTTAGGAAAAAACTGAAGACCCACCTCTTCTGAAAGACCTGTACAACTCTGGATGCCAGCGCCTTGAGGCGATTAAGTTCGCATTTGTTTGCGCTATATACGTTTCTCACTCACTCAGAAATAAACGATCGTCTGTGGGTACGTCCATCGGTTAAGGCATAAGGGCATAAGAGGACTGGAGAAGCCGTTTAACCTTAAATTGTGCAGGGGGGTTTTTACTGTCAGGGCAATAAGGATGTGAAACTCTCTTCCACAATTGGTGGTGGCTGCGGGGAGTATGGATATTTTTAAGAGACTCTTGGATGTATATCTTAAAGAACACAACATATAGGGATATTGGAATTAATTATAGACACTGACACACGTACACCAACACAGGTTGAACTGGATGAACTATTTTTTTTTTCAGCCTTACCTACTATGTAACTATGTAACCAATCACAGCACATCATGCCTTTAGGCACACCGGTACACATATGTGTGTTTTTTTAGAGAAAAGGCAATTTCTTTATAATGAGATCATTATCAGTTTAAAAAATCTTTAGCAAGAGTCTATTTGTCCAGGTTCAAACGCAGTCAATATTGATTTATTGACATGCCTTTAATCAGCTTGTCTTTTTTTCTAGGATAAATGGTTTTTGTGACGCAGCCTCTAATGTTATTTTAAATCACAGCTTTACTGATTGTGGTTGTTGAAACTTTTTTTCGATCAAGATGGGATGAGATGAAAAATAGAGTAGTCACTAGGTGTAACAAAGTATCTGTTTTCATTCTTCTTGAACTGTTTAATATTGCACTGTATCATATAAATACCAAAAACAAATCAGACAAGCCTGATTAGACTGCAGTCACGATTTAACCACTTGATCTCCGGAAGGTTTTACCCCCTTCATGACCAGAGGTCATTAAATACCAATAATGTTGGGGAAAAATACATGTTTCTCTTAGATTCTGTTATAAAATTTTACAAACAAATAATCTTTCTATATAAATTTAGGCCAAATGTTGTCTGCTACATTTCTTTGGTAAAGAGTCTACAAACTTTGGTACTGTATATATTTGAAAATTGATCAATCCTGATATACTGCTGTCCTATCCCATTTCTTGAGACCCTAAAATATCAGGACAGTGCAAATACCCCCCAAATGAACTCTTTTTTTTTTTAAAGCAGACAGCCCAAGTTATTATAAGTTTTTGTTGTATTTTTTTGTCACATTTTTTTTCAAGATGAAGAACTTAAAAAGAAAATAGTTTTTTCTTCCCCCCCCCTTTTTTTTTTTTTTTTTTACACATTGTCACCAGTACAGCGTGATCACATGACTGTTGTGGCCATAATCAGGGATACTGACTGGTGACTGTATGTACAAAAAAAACTCCTTTTTATTCAATTTTTGTTTTACATTTTTTTTTTAAAGCAGACAGCCCAAGTTATTATAAGACGCATGGAAAGTTTTTGTTGTAATTTTTTGTCACAATTTTTTTCAAGATGAAGAACTTAAAAAGAAAATTGTTTTTTCTTCCCCGCCCCTTTTTTTTTTACACATTGTCACCAGTACAGCATGATCACATGACTGTTGTGGCCATAATCAGGGATACTGACTGGTGACTGTATGTACAAAAAAAACTCCTTTTTATTCAATTTTTGTTACATTTTTTTTCTTGTTTTACCATCTTGTTTCCTGATTTACAATTTTGCTTTACATACTCTCATCAGAGTCGTTCAGTGTCACCATAGTGACCCTGTACTACTCTAGAGGTGTGATCAGGGATTTTTTTTCTTTTTTTTAAAAAAACGTGATTGCTCGTTACTGTAATGATCACTATAACAGCAATCATGGAAATGGTTTTCATTCTTGAGTCATTGTTTATTATTGTGATGCTGTGATTGGCCAAAGCTATCACATGGTAAGGGTTTCTGTTATTGGCCCAGGTACCATGTGATCACTGATGACCAATCACACACAGTAGTAAACAATAATGTCAATAACTGTCATGACTGTTTACAAGGTGACATGTGATCAAACAGCACCCGATACCGAGCACCGCAATCTGCTGCGTCAACCACAGTATGCACAACCTGGGAAACGTACTGGTATTTTGCAGTGCCTGCTCAAGCAGCCAGCCAACAGTGGTTTAGCTGTGCAACACGTTTTTAGAGTCTGGATTTTTATGAAGTAAAAGCTGGGCTAATCCATACTTGGCTGTCTTAAGTCACAGAACAAGAACATTTTAATGGTTGCCCAAGAAACGTAAAAACAAATTATGGCTGATTGCTCAGCTTATGCTGGAGATGTGAAGATGCAAACTATAGCTTTCAATAATCCTCTAATCTAGGTTGTGTTTGCAGAACTATTAAAAGAAAAATCTTTAGCAACAAAAGCCTTTGCATCGGTTTAAAAAATATCCCAGCAGACAAAATTATTTCATAATTTAAAAATCATTCACATTAGAAACAGAAACTGACAATGTGGATATTGTTTTTCATTGCTCAGGTTTTCACCATTAGAGATGGTTAAAATTGTAAATTAGTCTGTTCAAAAACAGGTTTTTACTTGCATTAGCTCTTTGTCAACTGTTGTCCATTCACCTTCATAATGGGCTTCTGAAAGTCCATGAGGCTGATTTACTGATGTTAAAGCGGAGTTCCGGCCACAATTTCACTTTTTAAATATAAATACCCCTGTAATACACAAGCTTAATGTATTCTAGTAAAGTTAGTCTGTAAACTAAGGTCCGTTTTGTTAGGTTGTTACAGCATTTAGACACTTTATAAAATAGAAATTGACTGGGGCCATCTTAAGTGTGTGCATCATGAAGCCAGACTGTATGACTTCCTGGATTTCAGCCTTGCAAATCTCGCACATGCTCAGTGCTGCACAAGCAGTGTCAGATCAGGTTTCAGCACCTGTGCTGTCCAAGTCACATGATTCTTTGAGACTGGGGAGTGCACAGACTCCTGGAAAGTTACACCCACTACATTCCCAGGAGTCTGTGCGGTGTAGGTTAGGAAGCATTAAGCACCTAGGTGCAGGAAGAACTATTCTGCCTAGCAACAACACTTTAAAGGCATCTAAAAAAAAAAAATTTTTTCGTAAAGGACTAATGACATTTTTTTTAAAACTACTGATGTAATGTTATACTTATGGGTGGAACTCCACTTTAAAGCGGGGGTTCACCCTAAAACATTTTTCTAACATTACATGGTACTCACTCTCTACATTGACAGTATGCCCAAACATTTTTTTTTCGCTGTACATACCTTCGTACAGCTATTTTCCCCCACGGCTTCCGGGTAGTAAATCACACGGGACTGGGCGTTCCTATCCAGCAGGTGATTGACGTGATGACAAAAACTACCTCCCCTCGTCGCATAAGGAGCGTCACGAGTTGCCGAAAGAAGACGAACGTATAGCGCCGACTCGCCGTTCGGCTTATTTCGGCAACTCGTGACGCTCCTTATGCGACGGGGGGGGGGGTAGTTTTTGTCATCACGTCAATCACCTGCTGGATAGGAACACCCACTCCCACTGGAGGCACTACCCGGAAGCCGGGGAAGAAAATAGCCTTATTCAGTATTGCTCATTTAAAGGCTGACTGCTGGTTGAAAGGCACTTTAAATGAGCAATACTGAATAAGGCTGTCAACCACTGAGTTATCCATATCCTAAAGTAAGAAACACTAGGGTGGGCATTGATGCTGGTGGAATTACTTGTGAATGAGACCCATTAGGACCGTATATGTCTGAACTGCGAGACTGGGAGCGACTACCAAATACATGCCATTTATGATCCCCTGTTATAAGGGATCGTGGAAATCTGGTAAGGAGCCAATCCATAGTCTGGTGGGATACATCACTGTTTTCTTTTGGACACACTTTTCAACTAATCTGAAATGTGGCACAAATACATGGGTGTTTGACATCTCATCTGTTAAATATTTATGGACTTTTATAGTCACAATTTCAATTTTTTTTATTATTATTTTTATTTAACTATTTTTAACTATATTTTATTTTCAGTTATTGTATATATATGTTTCTTGATCGAAATGTATTAGTCACCATCATATCACTTTTCATTATTACTGGAGGGTTTTTGAGATTGCTGTATAGTGCACCCTAGTGGCCATCAAACCTCAATGTTTTTGATATAGTAGTGAGTTCTATATATATCATCATATATCACCTATTTGTACATTCATAATTTTGTGTTTTCAACAAGTGTTTTCTAACCAGTTTTACCTACTGTCAAAATATGATATTACTGAAACACTACAGAATACAGTTATTCCCTATGAGAACAAAATGTATTTCACTGGTTGCACTCCATTCTGCTAAGTGATATACAGTAAACAAGTGTCTGTTGTTTTCCATACTTGGAGAAAATTAGGGAATTACAATTTTTTTGCTCTTCTTGTTTTTTCTCTTGTTTAAATGCATCATGCATCTCTGGCAAACACAAATTAGTGATATCTGGCTTCAGAAACTTTCCAGTACCCTAAGACCCTCTCCTTCAATTTCCTCCACTAGGTGGAAGTGCAGACAAAAGGTCCGAATGGCACTATAGGATTTGGAAATTCAAATGGCCAGTAGGTGGGCTGGAGGTCATAATTATTTACACATTACAGTCTCTCCCACCTGCTATGTGTGTTAGTGATTACTGGGGATAAGCTTTCCAAATAATAATGATAGCATAGTCATATTAACAATAACATATACATGGTCCAAATTATATAAAATCTGCATACAGTGATTACGGATAGAACAGAATAAATAAAATGCATTTAGTTTCCTCCTAATTGTAATATGATTTCATTATCGAACATATCATTTTCTTCTTAATCTAGTATGAAACGTGCTGTTTAGAATTATCTGCAGTATAATTTGAAACATACACAGCAGGAGAATAGTAGAATCGGTCAGGTCAAATAAATAATAAGCCTACGAACTTGAAATTTATAAGGGTCTTGAAAACATCATTGCAATCACCAAAATGCAATTAGGCAGGGTTCTTTGAGGAGTCAACATAGGGAATGTTATTATTGTATTAACAAAGCTTAATATTCATTATGTGATGCAGCCATGTTAGGGGGTATCTGGTTTAGTAATCAAATACTAATGGTTCAAAATCTGTTATTAAATGTATCAAGTTATTTCGGTAATCATCATTATGTTGGACTGCAATTTATTACAAACATTTTTTGGACTTGGGTGTATGCTACACATTTGCTCTGGCAACAAAAGTTTTGGACTTTGCTGAGTTTGGAACATAAAACTGAAAATATTAAGTATAACGTAGTTTAAGATTCATATGATAAACATAAATACATACTTCTACTCACTCTGATGGCTACACTCTTGACCTTAAAGTAGATGTAAGGGGCTATAAAAACAACAAACATACAAACTCACCTCCATGCTGCAGCATCACTGTGATGCCTAGAGGATTTTCCAGCTGTTGATCAGGCATCTGGATGGATCTCAACATTATTGTTGGGATTCTTCCAGAGCTTGGAGTAGCTTTGTGATGTCAGCCGTCAGCGGACTTTAGCCTGCTGTCGGCTGATTCTGGGTCACAGGAGAGCACAAGTAAGTGCACTTCTGTGACCAACAAGAGAAGTAAGTATGACCAAAAAAGCTTTGGCTAAAGTAGTATTAAAATGTAATCATTAACTGAAAATTTTCCTCTAGTCTTTTTCTTGCAAATACATTTTGTTTACATCTAAGGCCATTCATAAGGGCATTGTGCATTTGCGTTCAGGCAGTTGCATTCATGTCTTATGGGATGCAATGGCTTTACAGACACAGTCACTGGTCCAGTTTGACAGATGTGGGCCCCAAACAAAGCCTTACAATACTGAAGCTGCTGTTGTACCTCCCCTAGCACTCACGCAAACTTCTAGCCAAAAAGCATGCACAGTTAATGTCACTGGAGGACTAAATATACTGGTCACAAAAACAGGCATTATAAGCTGCTGGGCAGGTCAGCCATTTTGTCAGTGGCTATGCAGGGTCTCCAGGGAGTTCCCGCAAGGCAGCATAGTCATCCTAAAAAAAGAATTGTCCTTTTTCATATATTACATTTTATTGCCTGGATGACACATGGCCCTGAAAAGAACAGGTACACCTCGCTAGTACCGGCTTTTACCTATTTTTGCCTTCAGAACTGCCTTAATTTTTTGTTGCATAGATTGAACACGATGTTGGAAAGATTCCTCAGAGATTTAGGTCCATATTGACATGATAGCATTACGCACCTGTTGCATTCATTATGAAAATCCCTTGCCACATCCCAAAGATGCTCTATTGGATTGAGATCTAGTGACTTTGGAGGCCATTGGAGTACAGTAAACTCATTGTCAAGAAACCAGTTTGAGATGATTTGACATTTGCGATATGGTGCATTATCCTGCTGGAAGTAGAAATCAAAAGATGGGTACACTGTAGTCACATAAGGCAGGATAGATCCATGCTTTCATGTTGTTTATGCCAAATTCTGACCCTACCATCTGAATGTCGCAGCTGAAAATGAGACTCATCAGACCAAACAAAATTTTTCCAATCTTTTATTGATCGATTTTGGTGAGCCTGTGTGAATTGTAGCCTTAGTTTCCTGTTTTTAGCTGACAGGAGTGGCACCCGGTGTGGTCTTCTGCTGCTGTATCCCACATGCTCCAAGGTTCGATGGGTTGTGCATTCAGAGATGGTATTCTGCATACCTTGGTTGGTATGGAGTGGTTATTTAAGTTACCGTTGCCTTTCTATCATCTCAAAGAAGTCTGCTAATTTTCCTCTGACCTCTGACATCAACAAGGCATTTTTTTCCACCAAACTTGCGCTCATTGGATATTTTCTTTTTTTTTGGATCATTTGCTGTAAACCCTAGAGATGATTGTGCGTGAAAATCCCAATAGATCAGCAGTTATTGAAATACTCAGACCAGCCCCGTCTGACACCAACTACCATTCCACTTTCAAAGTCACTTAAATCCCCTTTCTTCCCCATTCTGATGCTCGGTTTGAATTTCAGCAAGTTGTCTTCACCACGCCTCAATGCCTAAATGTATTGAGTTGCTGCCATGTGATTGGTTGATTAGCAATTTGTGTTACCAAGCAATTGAACAGGTGTACCTAATAAAGTGGCTGGTGAGTGGATATTTTAAATATCTCCGCCATTTAAATAAATTACAATGTCAGCCCAAATCCCTAGTCCTATCAGCATGGTGCTGAAAAGACTGTGCTCTGAGTCTGAGCAGTGGTCTCTTAGTGGTCTCTCAGTGGTCTCTCAGTGGTCTCTCTGCAGCCAACTCACATGTCCCTTGCAGAGCTACAGCTAAAGCTCGGCAATCTGCCAAGGACATGAACATTGCTAATAGAAACAGCGTATCAGCTGTGGTCAAATGTGTATATGGCCGAATATTATTACTGAATCTATTTTATATTTTGTATATCTTGTAATACATTTATAGCTTCCCAGGAGGCACTGTGTTCAGTGTCCGCCTATCACGGAGGCCCTCTCGTCCTGTGTTTAGTGTCCGCCTATCACGGAGGCCCTCTCGTCCTCGGACGAGAGGGCCTCCGTGATAGGCGAACACTGAACACAGTGCCTCCTGGGAAGCTGACTGTTCCGCCTATCACGGAACAGAAGACAAAGGAGGTGCGGCTTTTGAAAAAACGTACAGTACGGCCGCGATTCTGCATGTCTGCATGGATAAGGTAAGGGCACAGCGAGGGGGGACATGGAGCAGAGCGCGGACAGGGAGAACAGCACAATGGAGGGGTAATGTAATGATGGGGCACAGTCTGGCATGTAATGGGGCACAGTCTGGCATGTAATGGGACACAGTCTGGCATGTAATGGGGTACCGTCTGGCATGTAATGGGACACAGTCTGGCATGTAATGGGGCACAGTCTGGCATGTAATGGGGCACAGTCTGGCATGTAATGGGACACAGTCTGGCATGTAATGGGGCACAGTCTGGCATGTAATGGGGAACAGTCTGGCATGTAATGTGGCACAGTCTGGCATGTAATGGGGCACAGTCTGGCATGTAATGGGGCACAGTCTGGCATGTAATGGCACAGTCTGGCATGTAATGGTGGCACCGTGAGGCGAGGCATGACTAGTAGGAAGGGGGTAGTCTTATACGGTGAGTATATCCCAAAACCAACATTTTGGCTGGAAAATTAGGGGGTCGTCTTATACGCCCAGTCGTCTTATACGCCGGCAAATACGGTATATCAATACCCTTGTGGTTGTGCCTACCTCGGTGACAGAAAAACATATCCGTTAAAATCCCATCACCCTATGAGAGAGTGATGCTCTCTTTTATCCTTTTTCTAAAGCTAATAAAGGGACTGGAGGATATTAGTTATGAGGAAAGGTTACTGCACTGAACTCTCTCTGGAGACGACTTAAAGGGGAAATGATTTCAATTTACAAATACCGTACTGGTGACCCTACAACAGTGATAAAACATTTTCGCGGAAGACAGTTTAATAAGACACGTGGCCACCCAATAAAATTAGAAGAAAAGCGGTACGTAGAGGGCGTTTTTTCCGAACAACAAAACTGTGGATTTTTTTCAAACAGATGTTGGTTCAAACTTGTCTTGCATACACACGGTCACACAACCGACACACGGTCACACATTTCCGATCGCCAAGAACGCGGTGACGTACAACACGTACAATGGCACTATAAAAGGGAAGTTCAATACCAAGTGCATCACCCTTTGGGCTCCTTCTTCTAATCTTGTGTTAGTAGAGGTTTGGTGAGAGATAATTCACGCTTTTCAGCCCCGTGCTTTTCTGTACATTACAGCGTGACGAATGTGCTATCTCCATTACGAACGCTATTTTTACCAGACCAAACGCTTCCGTCTCGTACTTGATTCAGAGCATGCATGGAATTTTGTGCGTCGGAATTGTCTACACACGCTCGGAATTTATGAAAACGGATTTTGTTGTCGGAAAATTTGAGAGCCAGCTCTCAAATTCTTGTTGTTGGAAATTCCGACAGCAAATGTCCGATGGAGCCTACACACGGTCGGAATTTTCGACAACAAGCTCCCATGGAACATTTGTTGTCAAAAATTCCGAGCGTTTGTACGCGTCATAAGAGTGGCAAGGATGGGGAATTCCCTTCCACAGGCAGTGATCTCAGCGGGGAGCTTTCGATAGTTTAAAAAAACTATTCGATAAGCACCTGAACGACTACAACACACAGGGATATACAAGGTAATATTGACATCAAATCACACACATAGGTTGGACTTGATGGGCTTGTGTCTTTTTTCAACCTCACCTACTATGTAACTATGTAACAGAGCTTCCTCTCATTTCAGAGCTTCCCCTCAAATTTAGAGAAACTAGATTATATTTGCCTTTAGTAAATCAAACTCTTTGGCCCGGATTCACGAAGGATTTACGATGGAGTATCTCCAGATACGCCGTCGTAAGACCGAATGTGAGGCGTCGTATCTCGGCGCCTGATTCAAAGAATCAGATACGTCAGAATTGTCTAAGATACGACTGACGTAAGTCTCTTACGCCGTCGTATCTTAGGTGCATATTTACGCTGGGCGCTAGGGGCGCTTCCGTATATTTCCGCGTCGAATATGTAAATTAGCTAGCTATGCCAATTCACGAACGTACTTGCGCCTGGTGTATTAAAATACGCTGTTTCCGTAAGGTGTTTCGACCGGCGTAACTTTACCCCTCATAAAGCAGGGGTAAGTTATGTTAAGGTATGGACGTCGGAAACGTCGGAACAGCGTCAAATTTTACGTCATTTGCGTAAGTCGTACGTGAATGGGGATGGGCGTAGGTTACGTTCACGTCGACTAAGCATTGAGCCGGGCGTAATTTAGGGAGAAAATTAGATGTGATACTGAGCATGCGCGCGCATGCGCCGTTCGTTAGTTGCGTCATTTACGTGGGGTCACAATTCATTTCAATACAACACGCCCCCTACCAGCCTAGTTTGAATTACGCGGGCTTACGCCGGCCCATATACGCTACGCCGCCGTAACTTAGGGAGCAAGTTCTTTGTGAATACGGTACTCGCCTCTCTAAGTTACGGCGGCGTAGCGTATATGAGCTACGCTACGCCCGCTTAAACTTAAGCCAATCTTTCTGAATCTGCCCCTTTGTCTTTTATGCTTCTCTCCCTCTACTGAGATACTGATGTTATGCTGCACTGTTCTCCTCCTGGCCAGCAGGGGGAGTGCAATGGCCAAGCAAGTGAATAGACTGAGGGAAGCCATATGATGGGGCCAATTGCTGCTGTCCAAAGTTTCTGTTTCTCCTTCATCCAGAGTGTAGGCACCCTAATAAAAGAGGAAAAAAATAAAAAGAGAAGCAATACAGCCACCACATCTAATGATTTGTAAGCTGCAACATAATACATATTTGGCTTTGGGTTTAATACCGCAAAGCAGATATTATAGGATTACATGTTGTTTTTTTACAAACATTGTGACTATATGTCTTAATAGTGTGAAATTATATCCAGTCTGTCTTTGCTCCATCTCAGGATACCTTAAAAACAATATATAAAATGCCTTTCCTAGACAACACTGGTGTTATTTCTTGTACTGGCTTATTGATGCTCCATTTACACTGTGATTCACTGTCAACCTCTGACATTACATTGATCTGGTTCCAAAGCTTCAGTTATTATAGAGTTTATGGTATTATTTCAATGCAATGACCTTCAGCTTAGCGTATGTGTTAAAGCTTTTATGATGGAGTGAATTGCTTTAAATCTTCCATTTGCAAATTGGCATCCCAGATCAATCAATGCTTATCAGATTTTTGTCATATGCATTCAGCCCCCTGCCATTTGTGTCGCTCTGTACTTACATACTAAGCTAGAAAATGTACCATAGTGGAAAATGATTGGGTAAGCAAACAAGGACATTTTACAAACTAAGTACATATATTTGCAAATTTTTTAAAGAGCTTTTCCTCATTCAAAAATTATTACCATGTATAAATTTCTTGGGCTGAACAGCTTTAAGTGGTCCAGCTGGGTCAGGACAGCTTTTACATAAGGCAGAGAGGGCAATTGCCATTTTTTGAGGGTTGGAAATGGATGGGGTGAGGGTAGTATTTATGTGTTGAAAGTTGAAAAAACAAACAAAAAAACACACACATATAATACATTTATCTATTGATTAAAAATAAATCAATGCATGTAATTTTTAATGCAACTAGAGTAAGGACCTGATCTGTCTTGATATCAGCTTAATATAATCCTTTTTACTTGAACATTCAGAATGAATGAGAGAGGGCCAAACCACTAGAGGCTAATAAGTCACAAATGTAGGCACTTGTTCTAAATGGGAACATGCTGAAAGAAAGCAAAAGCAAAGTGATGACCTCATCAGTGTACAGCTGTTTCACTGCCAATTAGCATCTTGACCAAACTGTGCTACTGTTGCAATGGACATCAAGGATCTTGTTAGCAAAATATTTCTGCCCAGACCACAGGGGTACCCCCCCCCCCCAGCCATTGTACTTTTCTTCTTACAATTCAAATTATATTAGATCACCTGGTTTACCAGTTGCCTTTAAGTTATGGGCTCAAAATATTTTGTTCTAGATTCAGGGTTTTACATTCTAAAATAATAACTAAATGAAAAATGAAATGCATAATCATTAAAGTGAATAAATGAGAGCTGCTACCTGCTAAGCCTGAACACAAGACTTATACAGATAGGTAATGTGGAAGCCTCTAGGGTTGGGATTATGTGGGCAACGAAAAGAATATATATTCAAAAAATTATAAAAATATATTTTAATACATATACGTAAATATTATTGTATTAAATAAAATAAAAAATATTAAAATATATTTTTATAATTTTTTAAATATATATTCTTTTCGTTGCCCACATAATCCCAACCCTAGAGGCTTCCACATTACCAAGTTTAAAGGGATGATGGCAACTACATGGTCAATTGTATAGGCTGGTTTATTGACTTATACAGATAGTTCTAAAATAAATAGTTGTGCTTTTCCTAGTAATCAATCCTCAACGATTATAAAAAGATCATAAATCAATAACTAAATAACAATACATATGCATAGATTGCTATATATGCTAATAAATAAATTAATAATAAAAATGTATAAACTTCAGTCCCAAATCGATAACTTTTTGGTTGTTATTTTTACGTGGGATAAGAGAAGGGTTGTTTTTTGGTTTATATTATGGAGATATTTTTAACTTGTTTTCCCAGATTAATCTGCCATTTTTGTAGGTGGGATTGATTACTAGGGGAAGCACACCTGTTTATTTTGTGGCATTATTGGTGGGATTCAATTATGTGATACTGAAAAGCTATTCTTACACAACTATTGTGAACTATTATAAACTGAACAAGTTTTATTCAATAGAAAAGTAATTTATTATTGCATTTCTCCCACCTGGAAGGAAGCTTAAAGGTCCTTGTACAAGTAAAGCCATGTATAGTATTTTCCCATGCTCTCTCACTGGAAGCATTCCTCTGTGATTGTATATAGTAAAGGCCTCATTGTCCTGTAGTCTTGCATTTATTACAGCTATTGAAAATACTTAGTATTGCCATTGTAGTATGCAAGAAAGTATACAGCATTTAGTTTGTGTTATCTTGATTTATGAACCCTGGTATATATATAATATAGAAATTTTGAAGGTAGGAACACATATATAAGCAGCGTTGATTTTCAAAATGTTACCTATAGTGCCACATAAATGAGAAATAAGTAAAGGAACTTGAACTGGCCATATAATACAGCCACAGAAAAACAAGCCATTCTGTAAAATATATGTTAATTCTTCCAGGAACTCCAAACTTACTTAGAATTTTTTTTTAAAAGTAAGACCTGTCTGTGATTTGTCCTCCATGAGATATAATCAAATAAGTTGCAATGACAAACCAAATAAAAAAACAACCTTTTGGGCTTAAAAACTTGCCCCAAAACCCGGGTGTCGTCTTATACGCTGCTACTTGTCTAGGGGATCCACTATTTAAAAGCCACGCCTCCTCCTTGTGCTGTTCTGTGATAGGCGGAACACTTGGTTTCCCAGCAAAGCCTCTGTTCGGTGTTCTGCGTTTCACGGATGTCTTCTCATCCTTGGCTTCGGACGAGAGGACCTCCGTGATAGGCAGAACACAGGTGCCTATCACGGAACAGCACGAGAAGGAGGCGCGGCTTTTGAATAATGAACACCCGCAGTACACAAATAAGGTATGGCACAGTGAGGCATGTTGATGGCACAGTGAGGCACGGGATGGCACAGTGATACATCAAGGAAAATAGTGTTCCTTTGACTAATGATCACCTGGGAGTGTTTGGTGAAACGCCCCATTCACCTCTTTCCCTCCCCTATTTAAGCACATTTTGGTCATTTGTTCACTAGCTACGAGTAAGCATCATAGGATGCGAAACATGTCAGCTCTTTTTTCCTAATCCACTTCTTGGTTGACTGCATGAATTTTGGCTGTTTTTTCCATTAGAATTTTTGTTGTTTTTTCATGTTTTGAATAAAGACATCGTTTTTTGAGGAGTGCGGCGATCCAGGGTTTTTCTTTCATCTCATGGCACAGTGAGGCATGGGATGGCACACTGAGGCATGTTGATGGCACAGTGAGGCATGTTGATGGCACAGTGAGGCATGGGGATGGCACAGTGAGGCATGTTGATGGCATAGTGAGGCATGTAATGGCACAGTGAGGCATGTTGATGGCACAGTGAGGCATGCCGATGGCACAGTGAGGCATGTTGATGGCACAGTGAGACATGTAATGGCACAGTGAGGCATATAATGGCACAGTGAGATTTGAAAAAAATATGAATAAAGCCTGTTCCTGTCAGCGGTTTTTCCTGTCAGCAGTTGTTCCATCTACCCCTCAGCTTCCAGACAGACTAGTAGGAAGGGGTCATCTTATATGGCGAGTATATCCCAAAAATCTAAATTTTAGCTGGAAAATTAGGGGGTCGTCTTATACGGATTTATTGTGAACCATTTCAACCTTTCAGCTACCGGCGTCCTAACAACCAGTGATGTCATAAGCATTGACAAGAAGGATGTTGATCGTCTGCACAGCATCCTTGTTTGACCCTCCCTGTCAACACTGGGGTCACATTAGTGTGATGGAGGGAAACTGAGGGAGAGGAGAAACACTGAAATATTACTTGGTACAAGTGTGCAAAAGTGTATTTGCTTTGGAAAAATAAATCACTTCTGATGTTGGGTGTCCAATGCTACTGCATTGTGTAAAACTATTAGAATCGTTTTTTGCATTTTAGAATGGGGTGCCTTGAGACTGTCCATAATTTTAAATGGTCCTGCTGGAGACTTGCAAAGCTCTTGCTATAGACTCACCACTGCAACTTTGCTCTTGCTAGAGTCTTACCATGCAAATTTGCTACAAATTGTAAACGTGTCAACTAGAACTTGTGCTTCAAGTAGTCTGCAAATGTACAACTTCCCAATAAAAATTTGCAGCAAGGTAACCGACTTACAGTTCAGCACTGCCACAAATTTGTGGCAAGTTATCCTTGCTATCTGTATAGATCTTAAAATGGCATGATAATTCCACTCCCCACTGTGTCTTGACATCACCCCAATGACTCTCCAGCAGATGACCAAGCCTCCTGGTGCCCTGACGTCACCCTCAGGACTCTCTGACAGCTCACCACGCCCCTCAGCATCCTGACGTCACCCTCGGGACTCTGCAACAGTTGCCCGGTGTTGAAATATGCCCAAAACATGCTCGCCACTTCAGTATACAAAATAGCTTAGATCTGCAACTATGAAATGATGTTTGAAAATATGCTGGCATAAGCACTGTACTATATATATATATATATATATATCATTGTGGGTTGATGTGTCTGGGACTGGATGCATGACTTATGATTCATAACCAGATGGCCTGTTGACTTGTGTTAACACAGGATGACGTATCTTAGAGGGTCACTGACTTGTATAAACCATATATCGCCGACTTGTTTAATTATAGTCATGATATTAATGATATTACTGTATCCCTTTACTAACCACTCCACCCTCCCCTATTGTGATTGGTAAAGCTGAACTAGATATAAGCTGTATGCTTGCCCAATAAAGTAGGCATTTTCTTTGAACTTATTCCGTGCATCTTATGTTCATTTGAAGTGCCTCACGGTACTGGGGGTCTTCTGGTAGTTTGCAGTGTTAACCCTTGGCTGGTCTGTCAGGTACCAGGAGTACCCTTTTTATCCCTTCACCCGGAAGCGAGAGGTGGCTTGTGTTCCACACTGCAGCCTGCCATCTTCCCCGCACCACTCTCTAGTACCTCCTGGACAGAGGATACATTTCCAGTTGCTTGCCTGCCTGATCTCTGCACTACAGAAACAGCAGTTTGCCTGTGGAACTCTGAATTTTGGAGCTGCACTGGGGACATTATCATCACAGTGGCATGTTTTACATTTACTGAGTGCAATTTTTTATCTATTTCCTATGTTAAATAAACAGTATACATTTGGATGGGTGCACCTTCCTCTGCTTATAATTATATGTAGATGACATACAGGGCCACCCTCACATATCGCCCATATACAATGCCACACAAACAAATCTTTATTTTCACTGCTTTGTGTGTCCTCACTAGGGAGATTGACTCATTCTTATTGTCCTGGTAACCACTGTAACCAGGGATGAAAATGTTATTCTGATGACAGATGTGTTTCCCTCACTTTGGAGATGAGGAATTCTCCCAGTGGGACATAGATGGCAAAAAAAATAAAAACTGACCTGGCTTTTAACCATATCCTACTACAATAAAAAAAAAAAAAGTTTTCCCTTTAGATATTATTATTATTATTAATATTGCTATTATTATACAAGATTTATATGGCGCCAACAGTTTGCATAGCGCTTTACAATGTAGAGGGTAGACAGTACAATTACAATACAGTTCAATACAGAAGGGACAGGAGGGCGCTGCTCGTGGAGCTTAGATATACAGTATTTCAAGCCTACATCATAACCCTAAATCTAAAACCAAATTTCAAACCCCTAATAGCAAAATACTAAATTATCGCCTGCATCAATGTATTAACCTTATTGGCTGCCTAAAGCATCAGCTACCACACCAAGATCTAACAAGGCCGCTAAAGACTATTGATCTTCACATTGTGAACAATAACAAAAGGAATGCATTGATAGTCATTCAAATTTGTATGATAGAAAAGTTATTGGCCTGACCTCCTACTTTACACATACACCAATCACCAGAAAATAGCTGACAGATGCTCAGTGTGCTGCATCTTCTTCATGAAAATCATAAGCAGTAGGAGCAACTAGAGTTTCAAAACTGTATATATTAAAGGCTATAGAAGAGGACAGATAAGAAAAAAAGATGCCTTTCTTAGATATCCACAAATAAAGATGGTTGCATTATTAACCTTAAACACGAAAACTTCAGATAAGGCTGTGAATAACAATTGTATCTGTGGTACAGCAAATGTAGCTTGAACGGTATAGCTATGAACTGATAAATAGACAGAACAGGAAAGGCTTCAACTTAAATCAAACAGGAGCTCCAAATATAAGATTATTTTTTAAGAACGCAAAAGCTAAAGTTTAAAGGCTATGTCCACCTTTAAGACCATGTTACATGTTAAACCCAAAGTTTGGGGTGTACCATGTACCGCACCCCCACACAAAACTGATCTTTCGACGATGTGCTGGGGTTCTTCTCCCCTGCAGCAGCTGTCTGATTAAAAATCAATGCAGCAGTACGAGGCTCTGTCTGCACAACCATTCATTTACAGACATTGACATTGCACAGAACATCTTTGCATACCTGTACAGGTAAACACAGCCCTTGCATGGGTGTATGCATTGATACCCCTTATGTAAACGAGTCCTAAGTGTACCAGAACCTTATGCCCCGTACACACGATCGGAAATTCTGATAGCAAAATTCCAATGTGAGCTTTTGAACGGAAATTCCGACCATGTGTATGCCCCATCAGACTTTTGCTCTCGGAATTTCCGCCAACAAAAGATTGAGAGCTGGTTCTCAAATTTTACAACGGAAAAATTTCCTTTCGGAAAATCCGATCGTCTGTAGCAATTCCGACACATGCTCGGAAACAATTTTGACGCATGACGCATAATTTTCTCGGCTCGTCGTAGTGTTGTATATCACCGTGATCTTGACGGACGAAAGTTCAGAGAACATTTGTGTGACCGTGTGTATGCAAGCCAAGCTTGAGTGGAATTGCGTTGGAAAAACCATTCAAGGTTTTTCCGACGGAAAATCCAATCGCGTGTACGCAGCATTAGAACACATCTCTGCTGTATTATTTAGAAAAGGAGGAGGAGAGGTGTATTGTAGTCCTAAAAAACGTTTGTTTGACAATACTCCTGCTATCCTATGAATAACCTTAAAGTGGTAAACATTAAAAAACACTGACGGGCAGGGTTTTTATAACAGATAGACTAGCACATTATGACATGAATCTCATTAAGGCCCATTAAAACAATAGTGGGTCTTAAGTCACAAAGTGTGCTAAAAAAAAATAGAAATATCCCTGAAAAAATAAAATAGATGCAGCCACTACTTGTAATGACTAGTAAGCTGCAATATTTAATATTTTTGATCTTGGTTATAGATACACATTATAATGTGATTTCATCAAAACAAATATTTAAAACATTTCTTCTGGATCTAGATGTCATAAAAATGTTATTGATAAGCTCACTGTATATAATAAAGAGATGTAAGACACTCTATAATGAAAAGCACTTCTTAGGCCTCGTACACACGACCGAGTTTCTCGGAAAAAAACAGCAAGAAACTTGATGGGAGATAATTTTTTGCCGAGGAAACCGGTCGTGTGTACATTTTCGTCGAGGAAACTGTCGAGAAACTCGACGAGCCAAAAAGAGAGCAAGTTCTCTATTTCCTCGATGGGAATGGAGAAACTTGCCTTGTCGAGTTCCTCGTCAACCTAACAAGGAACTTGACGAGGAAAACGATGTGTTTCACCCGTCGAGTTCCTCGGTCATGTGTACGAGGCTTCACAGACATTGCTAATGTTGTATTTTTTTGTGTGTGATTGTATGTTTTCTATTTCTATGTTTTATGTTGTTAACATCTACCTTTGCATGTATGTACCGGTATTTATTTAATTTTTTTTTGCATGTATTTAAAAATCCGGAGGAAGCGGCATTCCAAGAAACATGCCAAGCAAGAGGAAATCCGGATTCCACAAATAATTCATATATTCAAACTTTTGGGAGTGTTCGTCCATACAGTATATTGTACCGCTTCATTAAAATAAGGGTTGTTTTTTTCAATAAACATTGAAGGCATGTCAATAGATGTTGGGATTTTATTCTTATATGTGTTATTCCATTATTTTGATTTTGTTAATACACTTTTGTTATAACATTTTTAATATATTGTCATCGGCCTCCTTGGGGTATCAGTAAAGTCCAACCAATTTTTCAATAATATTTTTGTATGTATTTTGGGATGTGGTGGCCCTCTGTCTTGTTACTAGGTGGTTATTTATCTTTTTCACCCTATAGAGACTCTATTAAACATTCTTACTTCTTATGCCCTGTACACAGGATCGGACCTTTGTCTGACAAAATTCACATCGGAATTCCGACGAAATTCCATTGGAGTAAAATAGAACATGTACTCTATGTAAACTCCGATCGGAATTTCCGATGGGGCATAAACACGGTCGGAATTTCCTATGGAAAAAAACCATCAGGCTTTTTCCATCCGAAATTCCGATCGCGTGTACAGGGCTTTAAGCAGAACTAAGAATATTAGAATTCATTATATACATAAAAGATACATTGGGAGTGATGGGAAAAAAATTCAGTTATTAATGAAGAACACATGATAAGGGCAGGTGTCGTCATAGAAAATTACAATATATAAAAAAAATAACAAAACACTATTAGCTGTATAGCTGCAGAAAATTGGTAGCATTATTATATCACACATTTTGTAATTGACATGCCTATCCTATAAATAAAATAAGAATGTTGTCACTGGATCCTAAAGCACTAAACAATCCCATCTACACCCCATCAAGCTCTGTAGCTTATAGACTATAGAAGCTACTTTCATAGTGCTTGTACTACCCTTTGAACTGAATTGCAATTGATGCCAGTTAAAACGGCTGCCTATACTTTGAATTGACCTTATTTACTTGGGATTGAAGGAAGTTCCAACTAACATGGATTTTTGTTCGCTGGTTGAATATTACGCAGCAAACGGATTTTTAGGGTTATATATATTTTTTCACCTTTTGCTGGAATTTTAGTCCCTTGTGCAAATTGTATATTGAATTGGAACTGGCTACAGCAGGTTTTTGTATTTTTCAATATATAGTATGCATTTACCTTGAAATACATATATTATTGATTCTGCTATATTGTGTAAACCGTTGAGCTTGATTTTTTTTTTCTTTAGTAAAAATATTATGCCCCACTTGTATGTGTTTGTTCTGTGTTGTATAGAATGGCATTAGGTTATTTTTGTTTTGTAGTATACTGATATATAGTGGCAGGTTTACTGCAACTTGTTTACTGTCTAATCTAAACACTTTTAATTTGTGTGCAATCAGGCATCCCTTGCACTACATAGCTGAAGATAAATCTAAAGGAAATATATTAAGAAAATTGTATAATGTATGGCCAGCTTTAGTTATTCACAGACACAGGGCTCAGGAAATTCTTTGTCTTCTTACAAATCATAAAACTGGAAAAAAAACATCCTCTGAACTGCAATGTAAAATTGTGTTGGATTCAACTTCTGTGTCTTATTGAAGAGTTAAAGTGTTACTAAAGTGTTACTAAACCCACAACAGCCTGGTCATTAACCACTTAAGACCCAGACCTTTATGCAGGTAAAGGACCTGGCCAGTTTTTGCGATTCGGCACTGCATCGCTTTAACTGACAATTGCGCGGTCGTGCGATGTGGCTCCCAAACAAAATTGGCGTCCTTTTTTTTCCTACAAATAGAGCTTTCTTTTGGTGGTATTTGATCACCTCTGCGGTTTTTATTTTTTGCGCTATAAACAAAAATAGAGCGACACTTTTGAAAAAAATGCAATATTTTTTACTTTTTTGCTATAATAAATGTCCCCCAAAAAGATATAAAACACATTTTTTCCCTCAGTTTAGACCGATACGTATTCTTCTACCTATTTTTGGTAAAAAAATCGCAATAAGCGTTTATCGATTGGTTTGCGCAAAATTTATAGCGTTTACAAAATAGGAGATAGTTTTATTGCATTTTTATCATTTTTTTATTTTTTTACTACTAATGGCGGCGATCAGCAATTTTTTTCATGACTGCGACATTATGGCGGACACATCGGACAATTTTGACACATTTTTGGGACCATTGTCATTTTCACAGCAAAAAATGCTATAAAAATGCATTGTTTACTGTGAAAATGACAGTGCAGTTCAGGAGTTATCCACTAGGGGGCGCTGTAGGGGTTATGTGTGACCTCATATGTTTTTCTAACTGTAGGGGGGCGGGGCTGGACGTGTGACGTCATTGACAGTGTTTCCCTATATTAGGGAACACACGATCAATGAAGCTGCCACTGTGAAGAACGGGGAAGCTGTGTTTACACACAGCTCTCCCCGTTCTTCAGCTCCGGGGATCGATCGTGGGACTCCAGCGGCGATCGGGTCCGCGGGTCTGGCGGCCACGGTCAGGGAGCTTCGGACTGGGTCGCCCGCGACCCACGGCTGGGCACTCAGGTACGTGCTTGTGCCCAGCCGTGCCATTCTGTCGATGTATATCTGCAGGAGGCGGTCCTTAAGTGGTTAAGGGAGTCAATTCTTCCGGGGCTAAATTGGTTAAGCTGCCTATGGATGGTGCCAGGTCAGCAGGTGACTATACATTCTAAACAGACTGGCCCGGATTCAGGTAGATTTGCCCCTTAGTTACGGAGGCGCAGGGCAGCGTTTTTGCCCTGCGCCCCCGCAAATTTTCTGCGCTACCCGCGATTCACGGAGCAGTAGCTCCGTAAATTGCGTGTGCGCTGTGTAAACTTGCCCTGCGTAAGGGCGCCTAATGTAAATTATGCCGTAGGGGGCGGGAATCATTTAAATTAGGCGCGCTCCCGCGCCGAGCGTAGAGCGCATGCTCCGTCGGGAAACTTTCCCGACGTGCATTGCGGCAAATGACGTCGCAAGGACGTCATTTGCTTGAAAGTGAACGTGAATGGCGTCCAGCGCCATTCACGAATCACTTACGCTAACGACGTAGATTTCAAATTTCGCGACACGGGAATGACGGGTATTCTTTAGCATTGGTTGCCCCTGCTTTTAGGATGTGCAACCTTACGCGAAACCCGACGTACGCAAACTACGTAAATTGCGTACACAGGGCTCGCGCAACGTTGTGAATCGGTGTTAGTATGCAATTTGCATACTATACACTGAGCACAACGGGAACGCCACCTAGCGGCCATCGCTAGAATGCAGCCTAAGATATGCGTGACATAAGAGCCTTATGCCACGCAGATTTTAGGCTGCAGTCGGCGTTACGATGTTCCTGAATCAGGAGCATTCGTAACGCCGGGGAAAGTAAGCAATTGCGCTGTGTAACCTATGGTTACACAGGCGCAATTGCTTCTTGAATCTGGGCCACTGGATCTAAAGAGGTATGCAATGCACAAAGTGGCATTTGAAAGAGAACAATCAACGCTGTCATATTGCAGGACGGGTGTGGATGTGACTACAAGATTAGTGATACAGTAAAGCTACCAGTTTTAATTGATGCTTACTGTTAGTTGTAGCCCTAGTCCTTTTTTCTCTTTTTTATACATGGATATTAAAGTTCGCCTTGATATTGTGTGCCTCCAACAAAAGGCCTGTGTCCTTGTGGCTTTTTATTATGCAGTAGGAATTCAAAATCAATCAGATTGTCAAAAATGACGCACATGTTTGCAAAGCTGTCAGACTGACTCATTCTATAAGACAACCATATACTTCAAACACGATTCAAGGAAAGCCTCTTGATTAAACTAAAAATATTTATCCTGCAGACTTTTGGCCACCCTAATTAATGCCAACATAAAAGTGTCTGTGCTTATCATGCTAGTTCAAAATACAAACTTGTGCGCATTTACTAGTTATATTATTAATAATTTGAGCATGTAGAAAACCTTTGGTAGTTAAATGATGACTATACTATACTAACAAGGATAGTATAATCCAAAAGGCTAGTGTTGCACTGGCAATTAAATCTCTTTGCTACAGAGAATTGAAAGCAAAATTTCAGTCTGCTATAAAAAAAAAAATTGGCGGCACTGCTATTTGGTTGTCTATCAATGTAAAAACATAGATAAGGTATGTATAGATAATTAATTCCCTCTACTACATGCCCCATAGATTATTCACTTGACCCTTAAAGTGTTACTAAACCCACAACAGTAAAATCAGTCTGTATATGCAGTAAAGCATGCTTGTTATACTCACTGTGGAACCTAAGGGGTTAATACTTTGTGTAAAAAAAGACTCTGTCTTCTTTTACTGTCCCCAATCCATCTGCTGATATTACAGAGCCTTAGGCCTAGTACACACGAGAGGATTTATCCGCGGAAACGGTCCGGAGGTCCGTTTCCGCGGATAAATCCTCTGGCGGATTTTGATCTCATGGTTGTACTAACCATGAGATCAAAATCCCAGTGGAATTCAGTCCGCGGTGACGCGTCGCGCCGTCGCCGCGATGATGACGCGGCGACGTGCGCGACGCTGTGATATAAGGACTTCCACGCATGCGTCGAATCATTACGACGCATGCGAGGGATGGATTCGGACGGATTGATCCGGTGAGTCTGTACAGACCAGCGGATCAATCCGTTGGACTGGATTCCAGCGGATAGATTTCTTAGCATTTTAAGAAATTTTGATCCGCTGGAAATCCACCCCCGGGGAAAAAAATCTGCGGAAAAATATCCACTGGATCGTACACACCAGGGGATCTATCCGCTGAAACCGGTCCGCGGATCAATTCCAGCGGATCGATCCTCTCGTGTGTACGGGGCCTAAGGGACAATCTGCACATGCTCAGTTTGGTGTGTATTGCTAGAGAGTTTTTTTGGGAGGGTGCATATGATCAGCACAGCGCCAATCAGCACTGTCTAGACAGAGGGTCAGGGGTTAAGCAGCCTCATAGAACAGTCAGAGGAGAGAGAAAACTCCTCCTAAAAGCTTTTAAGTGGTAGTAAAGTCTTCTTTTTGACTTGTACCTACAGGTAAACCTATAATAAGGCTTACCTGTAGGTACAGTGAATATCTCCTAAACATGCACTGTTTGGGAGATATTCACACTGCATGCAGCCATTGACATCACCAGAGCAAGCACTCTGAAGTGAAGGCATACCTGTGCCGTCCCTTTAGAGGTCCATGCCACGGCCCTGATGTCATCGGGGCTCGGCCAATCACTGGAACACTCAAACCTGGAAGGAAGAGCGGGTGAAGATGGAGGCCCTGCCAGTGGTGGCATCGTTCTGCTGGAGGGCATCAATCCTCAGGTAAGTATTTTATAATGTGTTAATATGCAATGCAAACAGGTATATTATGCAATTTTCTTGCAGTTTTTTTATGTCTTTTTTTTTTTTTAAAGAAACCACTTTAACCAGTGCTCAGCCAGGCAATGATATGATACAGACTGCTGATGAGAAAGGGAATTTAGCAGTTTATGTTTACTAAAATAATTGCATTTCCATGTTCTGCGTATTGTGAGAGACCAGATATAGTGAATGCAGGGTCCTGGGTTTAGTAAATTTTAGTATATAGGGGAGGCAAGGGCTGTCCACTTGTAATTTGATCTTTATAGCTGGCGGCAGTTCCGTTTTAAGTGCTTGTTGGAAGTAAACTAATTTGCAACCCACTAAAATCAATGTGCTGCTAATATAATAATAGGTAACAAAGAGTTAACTCTTTCAATCACCAGTGTGGTCCGTACCCTTCCCTGGCCACAAATGTCTACCTGTCCTCGAAAAGATCCCCATACTCAGTGAAAGGATTCTTTCTTTTTTCAAAGAAATGGACCAGCATCAGTTGCCAGATATTTTGGAGTATCTGACCATCTCAACAGGCCATGCCTGTCGCAGCCAGTCCAGTACTCTGTGTTAGGGCTCGACAAATCGAAACACCAGCTTAACCACTTGCTGACCAGGCCGTTTCTGGAACTTTTTGTTTACAAGTATAAATTTGTATTTTTTTGCTAGAAAATTACTCAGAACCCCCATATATATATATACTGTATATATATATATATATATATATATATATATATATATATATATATATATATATATATATATATGTATATATATATATATATATGTATATATATATATATATATATATATATATATATATTTAGCAGAGACCCTAGAGAATAAAATGGCGACCTTTGCAAAATGTTATGTCACACTGTATTTGCGCAGTGGTCTTTCAAACGCAATTTTTTGGGAAAAAAATACACTTCAATGAATTAAATAAAACAAATACTTTTTTTTTTTTTTTTTTTTCTTGTAGAATGTAAAAGGTGCTACTACGAGTTAATAGATACCTAACGTGTCATGCTTTAAAATTGCGCATGCTCGTGGAATAGCGATGAACTACGGTACTGAGAAATCTCCATAGGAGAG
The DNA here is from genome assembly GCF_905171775.1 of Rana temporaria. Classification (NCBI taxonomy): domain Eukaryota; kingdom Metazoa; phylum Chordata; class Amphibia; order Anura; family Ranidae; genus Rana; species Rana temporaria. The sequence continues at coordinate 464,450,426 of NC_053490.1, read as the reverse complement.
GCTTTACATTTTTTTACAGGTTACCTCTTTAGAGTTACAGAGCAATACCTCACAAGACTGGAGCTCCTCTTTAAGAAAATAAAATTGGCACGGTACGTTCCCCCCCCCCCCCCCCCAAGCCTAAACAGACCCTTATTCGATCATGCAGCCCAGCAGGTCAGGAAAGGGGGGGACAAGTGAGCATCCACCCTCCTGAACCATACCAGGCCACATGCCCTCAACATGCCCCTCAGTTATTTAAGAACTGTCAGACAATGGAGCGGACAGAGGGCGGGAACCTTCGTCGGGAGTGTAGCGTTTTTTTTAACTATTTTAGGGTCGACGGTGGCAGTGATCATCGTAATTGACAATGGATCTACAGTACATCAGGGGACATTTGTTTTTTATATAAAGGACTTGTACAAATCTGCTTACTGACTTTTTTTAAATACACTTTTTTTTGATGAACAAACACACTAGAGGGAAAGTTTTTTTAAATGTCCTTTTTTTTTTTTACCAAACTACTTTAAAGCAATCAAGCTTTATCAATATAACATTTGTAGGAAATCAGATAATGGCATTTCCAGCTAATTAAAAACTAACAAATTGCATTGTACTTGCATAAAGAATAATCAATCCTTCATTACTGGTGTAAAGGACACTGTGGCATTTCCATTCTGTACATAAATTAGTGCCGGTCATTTACATTTTGGTAGTTCTTTTTTAATTTATTTATTAAAGGATTTCTCAATTGTTGCATGTCTTTTTTTAAAGGTTACAATTATTTATTTTAAAGTGTATGTAGCGCTACCCCTGGAAGAACCGCTTAAGTTTGTTCAGTCCGTTACTCTGCCTCTCAAACCCAGTAACAGCCTCAGCTCCCTCTGGCACACCTGACAATAGTGTAAGTGCAATAACCAATGAGAAACACACACATTATAATAAAACACAGAAATTGTCTTTACTGCATTATTTCTGTGGAAAAGTAACAAACAGTAACAATGTATATGTTCAAGGAATGCAATGGGAGAGCAATAACTGAGGTTATGAGCAATATAGCTCAACACTATATTAAGGCTGCTTTCAGGGGATTCAAAACCTAAAAATAACCCCAAAAGCAGAGGCAAACACTTCAATAACAATAAATCACAATATGGCAATCTGTACCAGATTGATTACTTTTACTCAGGTTGGCTCTAGGCAGGAGGACATCAGAGGAATGACTCCCTTTGTGTCCGACCTCTCTCTTCTGTCCCCTGACACCACATGCCCAACTTTAAACACTTTATTTAAATGAACATGTAATGGCTTAACCTCCTAGATCAGGAGTAAGCAACCTGGGGCCCAGCAGCTGTTGCAGAACTACAAGTCCCATCATGCCTCTAGGAGTAATTGTAACTGCCAGTCGTGCAATGCCTCATGGGAAATGTAGTTCCACAACAGCTGGAGGACTACCCCTGTCCTAGATAAGCTGTGCCACACACCCACTGCATATACAAAGCCCTAAATATGTGTGTGCGGATCCATTTGGCAATAGTAGCTTCAGTGCTTTTGAAGAAAAGATAAGACTTTGGGGTTGGTTTACTAAAGGCAAATCCACTCTGCACTACAAGTGCACTTGGAAGTGCAGTTGCTGTAAAAGCAGAAGATCTGAAATGAGGGGAAGCTCTGCTGAGTTTATCATTCAATCATGTACAAGCAAAAATGCTGTTTTTTCCTTGCATGTCCCCCTCGGAGTTACAGTGCCCTATGAAGTTTGTCAAAATTTGGGGTCCTTGGTTAGCCTCGCAAGACACAAGTGATTTCTTGCTAAACGTAATATATGGTCTCCCTTTATAGTGCTGAAGTATCTATAATGGTGACTATGTTCAGGAAACCTTTATTGTTATCTGAAACATAATAGGTAACTTTAATGCTTGCAATTTTCCCAATGTGGGAAGCAGGGTTATAATCATAACCTGTTTTTCTCTGGTTTGTTTACTGTTCTTTGCTGATAAATAAAACAGATGTGATTAATTATGAGGTATGTTTTAGTGTACCTTCATCTCATTATACTAGTATGCTAGAAGTCAAATGTATAAAGTTGTATGGAGGATGATTTACTGAGATGTGTTCTTCTGCTTTTCAATGTTTTCAACGTATATACATTTTCTGTCTGTTTCAATAAAACAAGTGTAGCACTACCCCCGAAGGAGCTGCTGGTTTGTTTTGGGTGGCATGTTACCTCCTGGCTCCTCCGCCGTCTAGGGCTGTATGGTGAATGTAGCAGTAACGGAATGTCCACGCCAGGTGTCTTTTTCTGTGCTCTTGATTACCCAGCTGGGTAAAAACAATAAAACTTGTGGTGATAGAAGAGTTGAAGTAAAAGGAGAATAGCAGATTCAGGCGTAGCAATAGGGAAACAGTCCAACAAAACCTAGTCTTCTTCGCCACTCCAGCCGGAATGGGTATAGCGTACCTGGCCAGGCCTCTCTCACTGACCTGGCAGCCAGAGAATCACTCGGAACTTAGAGGAAAAGTCTCTGCCACAGACCCTCCTTAGGATTGGGGTAGCAGAGGTAATACTCCTTAATAGACTTTGGCCTGGATCTCCTTCAGGTAGTTTGCAGGTTAACGACTGATAGGTGACCAATGTCCAGTCTTTCAGCAATCGGTTCCCTTGATCCCCGGTGGATTGTCGAGACCTATTGGATTGCCAGCCCCTCTTGGCTCTCCTCAGATGGACCCACCGAACAGCTTCCTCTCACTGGGAACATGCTTGGGATCTTCTCAGGATTGGGGATCCAGTCGATTACTGGGGCCCGCCACAGCTTTAAATGTTCCGGGCCAACATGGTCCCGGAACCAGGAACACTGTGTGGCATGTGCACCCCGGCCTGAAAGGCGATTTCGCCAGGGCGCTGTGATGCAGTGTAACGACTCTGGTGAACGGAGTGAACCACAACTGCGATAGCAAGGATTCCAATGCTATTCTTTATGTGAGAATTCAGTATTAGGCCCCAGGCGTCACTCCACACAAACAGGAGTTTGGGGGTTCTCTACATCATCTCTCTCTCACATAAAGATAGGCGTTGAGCTACTGAGCTTGGATGCATTACAACATGCGACCAGAGCTTAGCGTTTAAAATTATAGTATGCACTAAAAGATACGAATGCACAACTGTATGCAAGTGTTATCAGTATTACATAGCGTTGTGCATTAGGCCACTAAGGGAGAAGGTATAAAATATCTTTTTTAGAGTATCGCCGGGAGGAGAGGTCCTCACCCACGCGTCAAAGGGAGTGCCGAAGCCCAAATCGAAGAGGGGATGCAGAGGGGGACACAAAAAGAAGAAAACTAGAATAGGAGAAGGCATTATCAATCTAAGTGGGATAGACCTAAGCCCAACAGAATTGATAACACTTGATAAGGGTCTCAAGTTTGCCCCTAAGCGGAATTTGAGCAAATTTGATACTTATGTAGACATCAAAAAGTTTACACGCAAACTAAACATCAAGAAATACATGCTAACACAGCCAATAACGTATCAGGCTGTACCTAATATGCCAGGAAGGGTTGAACATAGTCAGTTAAGAAACAAATCACTGTTCAACCCGCAAGTTGTAAATAATCAACATATTGAGGTCTTTTCAAAGATGGTACTGAAAGATTTGGACCAACTTAAAGTGAAGAAGTTACCGAACCCCATGGCCATACATAAGGGTATTAAGATGTTGGAAGAAAACAAAGAGGTTATAATAAGACCAGCCGATAAGGGTGGAGCCATTGTGGTCCTCGCCAAAGACTATTACTATGAAGAATTGGCCAAGCAACTTGAGGACACCAATACATATATCAAATTACGCTCCAATCCGACAGGAGAATACAAGGAGGAGCTAGTTGACTTGATCTATAGAGGAAAAGAAAAAGGAGTGCTGAACAAAAGAGAAGCTAAATACTTAATACCTGAGGTGTGCCGAGTACCCATTATATATACTGTTCCCAAAGTCCACAAGGATCCTGAGAAACCCCCTGGACGTCCCATTATCAATGGGATTCAATCCATCAACTCACGCCTAGGGGAGTATGTGGATAGATTTATTCAGCCGTTAGTGCCCCAAACTAGGGCTTACCTCAGGGACACGAAGCATTTAATACAGATCCTTGAGAGCACAGTACTGGAACCTAATTGTGGTTACTTGTTGGCCACAGCTGATGTGGCCTCATTGTATACTGTGATAAACCATGAAGAAGCCATTGGGGCCACAAAATGGGCATTGAACAGTTTTGGTCATCTCATATCGAAACAAAAAAGGTTTATTTTGAGATGTCTTGCATATGGTCTACAGCACAACTACTTCTGGCATAAATCAGAGTATTACCGGCAACTGAATGGTATAGGAATGGGTGCTAAATATGCACCGAGTGTAGCCAACGTGTACATGTCTGAGTGGGAGGAGTCGTCCATATATGAAGGTATGCCGGAGCAGCTCATACTCTACAGAAGATTTATAGACGACTGTATCATCATTTGGAAGGGGGATGAGAATACCCTAACTCAGTTTTTTGAGAAATTAAATGATAACCAGAAGAACATAAAACTCACCTACACTTTGAGCAACACTACTATTCAGTTCCTTGATTTAGAGATTACTATAGACAATCAACAACTAAAAACTAGAACACACTTTAAGCCGGTCCAGAGGAACAGCTATATCCCTGTGGATAGCTGCCACCATGACCCGTGGCTAATCAATATACCAAAGGGTCAAATGCTAAGGATTCGCAGGAATTGCTCAGACCCTGAGGTATTTTTGGATCAAGCTAAAACGATCGGAAATTTTTTTATTGATAAAGGGTATAACAAGGACTTTATAATGGAACAAATACAAAAGGTGTATGAAACTCCACGTACCTCTCTAACACAAGACAAAATCAAGACAAAAAGGCTGGTAACTGAATTACCCATAATTCTAAATTATAACACCCAACACAAGCAACTTGAAGCTATTATAAAGAAACACTGGCCAATTTTGAAAGCAGACAGACAGCTACAGGGAATTTTACCGAGTTACCCACGGGTGGTGTACAGAAGAGCACCAACTTTAAGGGATTTGGTAGCAAAAAATATTCCTGACCCACCAGTGAGAAACAATTTACTCACTTTTTACCAAGGAAAAGGTTTTTTTCCATGTAAACGATGTTTTGCGTGTAGGCAAACCAATTTCAATGGACAAAAATGTTCTAAATTCAAATCTACAGTGACTCAGAAGGAATACAACATAAAGGATCTGATCACGTGTAGGACTGAAGGGGTAGTATATGTATTGGAGTGCTCTTGCTCACTCCAATATGTTGGACGCACGAAGCGCCCAATGTGGAAGCGCATCAGAGAACATGTCCAAAATATCCAAAAAGCCTTTCCCAAACACAATGTGTCTCGGCACTTTGATCTATGCCACCACAACAATCCCAAGGAAATGAAATTTTGGGCCATTGCCAAATACACTCCACACTGGAGGGGCAGTCATAAAGTAAGGGAATTAAGTAAAACTGAGTCTCGCTGGATACATGAGATGCAGACTCTATCTCCCAATGGCCTTAATATCGAATTTGATTTAAATTGTTTCATTTCCAATTCGTAAACATACTCATGGTTTTGTATTAATAATTAATTTTATTATTATATATATTGATTTTTATTCATTATGATGGTTTTTATTACTGTTATTATAGTAATAATCTTTTAACAATTTTTTATTACATATTTTTATTACATATTTTTGATGGTTTTATATGTTTTATTGATAATATTGAATAGTGTTGATGCATCTATTTAATTGTATTTTTAAATGTTCATCTACTTATTCTATGCTTGTTGTATATCTGGCCACAAGAGGGCAGTAGATTGCATATGCAAATGCAAATGCAAATGCACCATCCGCATAGCAAACGACATAGAATGTTTTTAAAGTTTTATATCAATTACACATTTTTTAAATTTGTTTATTAAAATTATGTGTGTCTATGCATCGACATTTGATCTCACTAGAATTCAGCTATGTGAGTAAAGTTTTGCCGCAATGATGTTTTGTCTTTCCCTTTGGTTGCTCACACTAATGTAAACGCTGTCAATGAGAAGACTATCTAAACCCCAAGCCATTCTCATAACGTATGAACCCATGAGTAAGTCGCATGCCTGTGACGTAACGCGTAGGGAGGAGCCTGCGATCGAATCCAAGTGCATCGGATCGAGCTGAGGAAACAACATACTGAGTGGCGTTTTCATGCTTTACTGAAAGCGGGGATTCGTGAGTGCATATGTCAATGCTCTGATTACATTTTTTGATCTGTCATCGAATATTGCGCAATGAGGCTTTTTTTCTCTTTTCTTTCATGCAATCCCTGTCTGTGAGTGCCTGTATCATCCGATCACAGTGGTGGAGGGCTGGATTAGCATTCAGATTGAAGAGAGTGATTTTTTTTCCCTGCATGGAATCCTGCTAATCACTGTGCACTAATTAAGGACATATTAGTAATTCACAGTTTATGGAGTGTTTTCCCTGATTAGTTTTTTTTTGTACGTTTATATCACCTTTTAAGTTAATATTAGCGCATCTATATTTTATATGTTATAAAATACATCAACCCTTAGCATAGAAAAGTTTAGGCGAACATGTTCCGCAACTTAGGGCATAGGCCCATAAACAGGTAGCACTTATGTCAAGCACGTAGTAAATAGGCGTTGTTGAGACAACTAATAATTACATATGAGAGGCAATTATAGCTCAGGTACTTTGAGAGTTCACGTAGTAAATAGGAGTTGTAGCGACAACTAATAGTTGCATCTAGGAGACAATTATAGCACAGGTAATAATAATTGCATATGAGAGGCAAATATAGCTCAGGTACTTTGAGAGTACACGTAGTAAATAGAAGTGTTAGCGACAACTAATAGTTGCATATAAGAGGCAATTATAGCACAGGTACTTTGAGAGTACACGTAGTAGGAGTTGTAGCAACAACTAATTTGCATATGAGACGCAATATAGCTCAGGTAATAGTTGCATCTGAGAGGCAAATATTATTTAGGTAATTTGAGAGTAGATGTCCCTATTGCGCAGCAAACAGCCAGAGCATAACAGTCAGTCCCAAGTAATAAGATGATGATAGGCAATAAGCCAGCATTAAGTATAGGACTTGTATAACAGTAATATGTGTAGCAGTTCTTCACAAGGCACTACAAGTAACACAAAGTCTACTTATCCATTTACAGGGCTTCAGGCCATGGGATCCTGTATTGTAGGATGTGAGCAGCAAGGCTGGGATTCCGTAGTATAGAGCAGGCATCCAGGATGGCTTGGTCTGCAGCTTGGGGATGGCTGGTACCTGTAGTCCTATAGCAGCCAGCCAGGTCGGCTACGGCTACGGCCGACAATAATAGAACGAGGGTGGTATTTTGAATGAATGCCTTTATAGGCTGCTAACAGGTGCAAGGCAGGTGTAGTGCATTGGCACTGATTTTCAAGAAAACCGCAGATTCGAGCCGGCGGTGAGGCGCACTTCCGCGTTCCAAGCTGGAACGCACCACGCGAGCGCCGTATGAGTTCCAGCGCGGAATGCATTATGGCGCTGAAAGCGCCTGCTATTACAGATAACAGGCAGCGTGACGGCGCCTGTTAGATGCAGTCAACCTAAAGTTGGGTGCCGCACTCGAAGAAGAACCCAGACCAATGGCGTCTGTCATAAATACTCTCCCCCAGCATACACAGCGAGGAGAAACCCTCCTGATAGACTGCTGGGGAAAAGCACCCAAACCTCAACTCCACTACTGCCACCTATCGTCCTGGGGTGGGAACAGCACCCCACGAACAACAGAATAAGCCCACAGCACAGCCAAGCTGAGACAGAGACCCAATTTAAACAGATTAACTGGATCAGAGCCAACTAACACTCTGATCCCCCTCTAAATTTAACAAAGCACCGGTACTTGGAAGTAACCAGGTGCTACACAAGTTTGAAGAAAAAGAAAAGCCTGGGAAAAAGCAGAACCTATAATGACTCTTTCCTCACCTGGGCAGCCCAGTAACTATCTACAACAGCAGTGTCAACCAGAGGGTGGCAAGTAAAAGTAGAGGGCAGTTAAAAGCCCAACACTGCAAGCTTTGGTTGGTATTGCGATATTTGATGGCCTGGGTGTTTGAGCTCTCCGGGTCCTTTATAGTATAACCCCTGGGAGCTTCATTTTATCTACTGGTATCATTTAGTTGCTTACAGTTAAATAAATATATATTTTATGTGTATATTCACAGAAAGAAATACATGGTATATCGTGGGTGGTTAAAAAGACTTGTACAAAAAGTCTGTTCCTACTTGTGGACATGTAATCATTTTGTCACTGTATTGAAGAGAAATTGATTTTATCTAATGCACAAACAGGGCGATAAGCTCAGGTACAGGAACAAAATAACAGACACACGCAAGATCCTAAGGAGAACAATATACAAGAATAGGAAAATACAATTACTGTTGTGATAGACTTGATATTACTTTTCACAGCTGACCACATATTTTCACATATTCATTTTCAGAATCTTACTCATTTCAAGGTTGCTTTCAAACAATACTTTTTTTAGAGCGGCACCACTATTTTGTCTCTGCCTAAACCTCTATTTTCTGCATTTTTTTATTATTCTATTTTTCAAATTATTACGCACATTTTATCATAGATAGGCATCCTAGTACTCAGCCACTCACAGCCTCTTGTTCAAGCAAAACCAATTTCTCATAGTCCACTGCCTGATTTAAAGAGTTGTGAACATACTGACTTTTCATTAACATACATAGATTGTTCAGTTCTTATATGCCTTCCTTTTTAATGGAAGTCAAAATGAAAGTCTGGGACATTTATAAATGAACCTGTAATACTAGACTGAAGTGTTTGCATTAAACCAGACTGTCGATTCCATAAAATTAAACATAGGCTATGACACTGCAATGTAAACAAGTTTCTGCACCTGTGCCTTTTGGTGACCTTTCCAGTTTGCTAGGTTCCTTCCAGTAGTTTTAAGAGCTAGCCCTTCTCCTACCTCCCACTTGGTCTTATTGGCCCATCACTATGAGTCCTGGCCTTACTGGAAAACTGGCATGTAAGTAAAGCCAGGGAATTAAAGGTAAAGTGTAAGGTAGGCAGCTGAAGGATGATCTAAGCCAGGGGCGCACTGATCATTTGGGCACTCGGGCAGGGGTCCCCATCAGGGTTGCCAGCCACAGTAAAAGCAGGGACAATATGTAAAAATTATTTTTTTTAAATTCCCAAGATTTCAGCCGTCCCGCCTCTCCAGTACCTTTTCAGTGTGTGTATACTGTGTGGCCCCATAATCTATTGCCTGGGGGCCCCATAATCTCCTATTGCCTGGGGGCCCTATAATCTCCTATTGCCAGGGGCCCCATAATCTCCTATTGCCCGGGGGCCCCACAAGTTGTCAGTCCGCCCCTGATCTAAGCAGATGTAAAGACACTACTAGAAATACTTTCATTGTTTGAGAGAATCCTGCACAGTACATTTGTGGCACTGGCAGTTTTACTTTAACTAATGAAAGTGCTATTCTTACAAACAGAATTGAAGAAGTTAGAAATATCCCTAAAAAAAATAAAAATAAGTATTAAACACGTCTCAGGTTTTCTAGGTAAATATATTTCTAAAGGTGTTATTGACATGAAATTGTCACCACATACTGGTAACAACCCATGCAATGCATACATAGATACAAGAAATCAAAACAAACAAGTTCAGAAATTACGTTATGGAGCATTAAAGGAATTTCTAGCTAGTCAGGAATTTGTCGATTCTCCTTTGACTCAGTGGAAAGCCTTGAAGACCTATTAGAGAGGCCTATTAATCACAGAAATTACCAAGATCAAAAGACAGTCTTAGGGGCAGAGGGAGGAGCTTGAGAAGCTGGTGCAGGACTTGGAGGACCGGGATGTGCAGGACCCCTCGGACTCTGCTGTCTTCCATGGCAGAGAAAAAGAGGTTCTTCTCTATGGCAGCATTCTTTGAGGAGGAAGAGAGCGCGGGCAGCCTTTTGGCCAGGATAGCAAATTCACAGCAGCATGCCCCGGTAATTGGGGCAATTAGAACACAGGAGGGAAAACTAATGAACTCCCTGGACCTAATTTTGCAGGAACTCATGGGTTTCTATGAGAAACGATATCTCCCTACAGGGGAGTACACAGTGGAGGAACTTACAGGACATTACCTTTCCACAACTCACAAACGAGCATAGGAGAGATCTGGACTCTCCGCTTACAGTGGAGGAGTTTCAAATAGCACTGGCAGAGTTCCCTAAATGTAAGGTCCCTGGGTCAGATGGGCTGCCCATGGAAATTTACAAGCAATATGCTGAAATCCTCCTTCAAAAATTACTGGCGGTGTTTAATGCAGTACGGGATAATCGGGCTCTACCCCCCTGTATGTCCACAGCTAACATTGTCCTATTGTTAAAACCTGGGAAAGATCGTGTGGATCCAGACTCCTATAGACCCATCTCTCTGCTGCAGAGCGATATTGTCAGGACCTGGGCTTGAACCTGGGACCTCTTCTGTGTCTGGCATTAACTCTTCCCTTTGAGCTATCTGTGATGCTGGACAGCTCCCTGTCTGATCTGCTGAACAAACCTACCTGATCCATTGGAATACTCTGCCTTGTCTCTTGATTGTTGTTGAACCTTGAACCCCTTGCTCCTCCCATGAACTTCTTATAAAAGCCTTGTCTCAGCACTTCCCCATTGCCAGGTTATTGTGCCTTCCCAGCCAGTGCCTTGCGATTTGTCTGCTCTGCTGCCATTTGTACCTGCAACCACCCGTGTTTGACCCTCAGCCTGTTCCTGGACTACTCAACTGCCTGATCCTAATCTGCAACCACCCGTGTTTGACCCTCGGCCTGTCCCTGGACTACTCATCTGCCTGACCCCAATCTGCAACCACCCATGTTTGACCCTCGGCCTGTTCTTTGACTACTCTTCTGCCTGATCCCAACCTGCAGCCACTCGTGATTGATCCCTTGGCTTGTTTACTGACCACGCTGCTGTTTCATCCTTGTCTGCTCATCCGCTACTGTACCCCAGCTTGCTCACACCCTGGTGGGGCAAACTTGAGGACCGCGACCTGGTACTAGCTTGCAGCTAAATCCATCTCCACCATCAGGAGCTCTGGGGAAAACCAGCTAGTACTTAGACTCTGCACCTCAGGAGAGCCTGTATTATCTGCCAGAAGTGACTGCCTGTATACCAGTCTTGCCATTGCTGTAGCTATTGGCCTCTGAGCCTGATGCCTGATCGTGACAGATATTAAGCTTCTGGCTAAAAGACTAGCAATTAGACTGAATAAGGTTATCACATCAAGGCTGATAACATGTGACAGAGGGCCCTGCTCTCATTGGATGCTTTGAAGGCCTTCGATAGCATCGAATGGGAGTATTTATGGGGGGTTCTATGGAGGTTTGGCTTTGGGGAAACGTGCATCTCCTGGGTCCGTGTGCTCTACTGCTGCCCGCAGGCAGCCATTCAGGCATCGGGTAGTATGTCCCATACTTTTGCGTTGGGTCGGGGCATGAGACAGGGTTGCCCTGTCTCCCCTGCTCTTTGCGCTAGCTATTGAGCCCCTGGCAATCACAATCGGAGATCTCCCAGGTATTACCAGCTTCCATTATGGTGACAGACAGGAGAAAATTATGCTTTATGAGGATGATACTATGCTACTGCTTGGGGACGTTAAGGGCTCCCTGCAGGAGGCAATGTCAGCCATAATGGAATTTGGTACTTATTCAGGGCTCTGGATCAACTGGACAAAATCCTCCCTAATGCTCATAGATGAGGGTGGTAAGCCTTCCAATAACAGCTCTATACCCTTGACCACATCATTTAAATATTTAGGAGTCCAGGTGACAACTTTGGTACGAGACTATGGGAGACTGAATATCTCTCCGCTGCTGCAAAAATTCCGAGACTGAATTAAAACGCGGAGCTCCCTCTGCCTGTCAATTGCTGGTAGGGTAAAATTGATCAAGATGATCCTCATGCCCAAGCTCCTTTATGTGATCCACAACTCTCCAGTTGTGATCCCTCTGAAAACATTTAGAATAGTGAACTCTCTATTTTGCTTGCTAATCTGGAATAACTGCTCCCCCAGGATTAAGCTAGAACATTTACAGTGCCCTAAAGACAAGGGGGGACTGGCCCTGCTGAATCCATGGCTATACAATCTAGCGGCGCAGCTTCAGCACCTCATAGGACTTATGGGCGGGGAGTCTGACGGGCTGTGTGCTACCCGCAGCTCCTCGGAGACTGTGATGCTGCAGTCAAAATTTTCGTTTTTGGGTAAAGAACTCTACACTAAGATACAAGTCCAGTTTTAGGCATTCTCTGCAATACAGTTTTCATTTTCGCTGAGATGCTACTTATAGGTTAATACTTTCCAAAGGGATGCATACAACTATGTGGCAAATGAGATTCAACGTTAATAAATGTAAAGTTATGCACTTGGGGCTAAAATATGCACACATCTTGCATACTAGGGGGAGTACAACTGGGGGAATAAAGATCTGGGTGATCTTGTAGATCATAAGGCTTAATAATAGCATGCAGGGCCAAGCTGTGGTTTCCAAAGTAAAATCATATCTTGTATTTAAAAAGGTATGGACTTCAGAGAGAAATGCATAATTTTGCCTTTGTACAAATTGTTAGTAACGCCTCACCTGGAATATGCAGTTCAGTTTTGGGCACCAGTTCACAAAAAGGATATTGGGGAACTGAAGAAAGTGCAAAGAAGGGCACCCAAACTGAGAAAAGGCATAAAGGAGCTAAGATCAGCTGAACTGAATTTATTCTCTCTTGAGGAGATGAAGGGGGGATATGATCAACATGTACAAATACATAAGTGGTCCATATAGTGAACTTGGTGTAGAGCAGTGATGGCGAACCTTGGCACCCCAGATGTTTTGGAACTACATTTCCCATGATGCTCATGCACTCTGCAGTGTAGTTGAGCATCATGGGAAATGTAGTTTCAAAACATCTGGGGTGCCAAGGTTCGCCATCACTGGTGTAAAGCTATTCACTTTAACTACTTGCCGACCAGCCGCCGTCGTTATATGGCGGGCAGGTTGGCATGATCTCACGAACCTTCGTAGCTGTATGTCGGTCTTTTTAAGCAGGATAGCAGTTTTGGGCATGCTGCATTGTGGGGGTGACGATGCTCGTGATCGGCAGGTGCGATGACCGCCGACCGCGAGTGATAGTGGGTACGAGAGGCAGAACAGGGACGTGTGTGTGTAAACACACACATCCATGTTCTGTTCCGTGAGGAAAGACAGATTGTTCTTAAAAAGAGTTCTTAAAAGCTAGAAACTACAATCTGTCATTTCCTCTAGGTCAGTCCCATCCCCCTACAGTTAGAAACACCAGGGAACACAATTAACCCCTTGACCACCCCCTAGTGTTAACCTTTTTATAGCACTGATCGCTGTTTAAATACCAATGGTCCCAAAAATGTGTCAAAAGTGTCCGATGTGTCCGCCATAATGTCGCAGATCGCCTCCATTGCTAGTAAAAAATACTGTATTTGCTGGCGTATAAGACTACTTTTTACACTTAAAAAAACTGGCCAAAAAGCAGGGGTCGTCTTATACGCCGGGTCAGCTGCTCGGATGCATGTTGGATGTGCGGTAACACTGTATGTATCTACGGCTACATACAGTATATACCGCTTAGCCAATCCCTGTCAGGGATGTATTCAAATGAATACAGAGCCTGCTCGGATTGGAGTAACAACCTCTGCTAATCCGAGCAGGTTACATACAGTAGCCTGCTCGGATTGGCTTCGAGAGTCAGAGAGGCGTGGGCTGATGATGATGTTACAGCCTCTGCCAATCCAAGCAGGCTTTGTATTCATTAATAGAATATATCGCTCGCCGTGATTGGCTCCAGCAAGAAGGAAGAAGAATATAGCTCCAGTTCTGGCAAGAATGAAGAAGAATATGACTCCAGAAGGAAGAAATATGAAGTGTCGGAAGCCTCGGTACGGTGAGTACAGGCAAAAAATCGTAAAAAAAAAAATTAAAATTAGGGGGTCGTCTTATATGCCTGGTCGCCTTATACACCGGCAAATACGGTAAATAAAAATGCTATAAATCTATCCCCCATTTGTAGACGCTGTTACTTTTGCGCAAACCAATCAATATACGCATATTGCGATTTTTATTACCAAAAATATGTAGAAGAATACATATCGTAATAAACTGAGAAAAAAATAGCTTTTTTTAAAAATAATTAGGGATGTTTATTATAGCAAAAAGTACAAAATATTGTGTTTTTTTTCAAAATTGTCGCTCTTTTTTGTTTATAGCGCAAAAAATAAAAATCGCAGAGATGATCTAATACCACCAAAAGAAAGCTCTATTTGAGGTAAAAAAAGGACGAAACTTCGTTTGGGTACAGCATCGCACGACTGCGCAATTGTCAGTTAAAGTGACGCTGTGCAGAATCGCAAAAAATGGCTCGATCATTTAGCAGCCAATTCTTTCGGGTCTGAAGTGGTTATTATCTTCACAGAGGGGGGCACACTTTAGATCTGAAGAAAAAGAGATTTAATCTACAAATACAGAAAGGGAAAAATTACAGTAAGAGCTATGAAAACCCAAGTGTTGGTCAGCTCAGTAGATTGTTTTAGGAAATGCCTGGATTTTTTCTTCATTGTACATAATATAACTAGATACTAATATTTATAGGTATAGTTGATCTAGGGAATATCCGATTGCCTTTTTGGGGGATCAGGAAAGGATTTTTCCCCCGCTGGAGCAAATTGGATTTATGATTTATTGGGGATTTTTATTTCCTTCCTCTGGATCAACTGTGGGTAATGGATTCTGTATATGAAGGTTTTCTATTTGAGTGTGTTGGTTTGCTTTCTTTTTTCCTCTGTTGAACTGGATGAACATTTTCAACCAAATTAATTATGTAACTACTGTATGTTATTTGTTTATAGCCTGAAACCTTAATAAATACAGAACATACATACGTGTCTGAAGTCAGCTTTATACGAAAGCAATGAAAACAACTCAAAATTAAGTATATTTCCCAGAATAGAATACATGTACCATCAGATGCATTTAGTCTAGTAACTAAAAAGTACTATTTTCATTAGGCGAGATGTGGGGTTGTTCTAAGTTAAAACTGAACTTCACATTTGTTGTGTATCTCTGCATTTAGAACAATTTAATTCAATCTTCTATGCGTTCTTTAATATTGTTTTTATTAACCGGATTTATTGATGGTTTATATCAACATAACACTGAGCCACTTAATTGCTTTCTTCTATAGTCATTTTACAGCTATATAAATAATTTAATTCTCTCAAATAAATATGAGGAATTTACACATTTGAAGATATTAAGATCCTATGTCTATGTTTAATGCTGATTATTTTCATCTTCAACGGCTTCAGCTAGAAATAAGCATTTTTAAATCCAATCCAACATTCATAAACACTTTAGTTATTAAAAAGGTTTTTTATTATGAATCAGTAAATTAGAAATGTTAAGTTTCAAACTCAATTTGAGAAAATCTGAGAGGCATAACAAATGGACAGTTTAAGTATCATTCCAATGTGCCTCTGTTGATTTTATTTCAATGTTTATTTGTCAGCCTTGAAAGCTTTAGATGCCTTAGTGAGCCTTGGTGGAAAAGTATAAAGTCATGAAGGTTAAGAAAGTCAAAGTTACTTTTTATTGGATATGTCAACGTGCTAGCTACTCTATAACAGACATCTAGACTTTTATTTATTGTGATACATTGGTCTACGCACAATGAAAACAAAAATCATCTTTAAATAATTGTGTCTTACCAGTTAATATAGGTACCAAGGAATCTATACTTTTCTTGTCTATTTTAAGATAGACAAGATGCCAAACGGATTTACTGTTATCTTGCAAGAACATGGAATGCTGAAAGTTCAATTGATTTCTTCCTGTAAGAAACTGAATGGAAATTTGTCAAAAATAAAAACTTAGGAGAAATTGCCATCTTACTGTACATATTCTAAATAACTCTGTAAATATGAGATATGGCAGGTAATCATAGTATAGGTCAAATGTGATTATAAACCCATAAATTATGGGGACAAAAATAGCAATATTTATTTTAGGCCTATATTTACCTGCTCTGTGCAATCATTTTGCACATAGTAACCCCGATCCTCTTCTTCTGGGGTCCCCTGCTGGTGCTCCAGACCCTCTTCATCGGGTGCCCCCACAGAAAGTCACTTTCCCTGGGGGTACTCATGTGGGCTTGCTCCCGAGTTCAGGGCTGAATTCAGGCAAAGATTCTGCCATGATTCATCCTTGAAACGGAACATTGCTGTGCGATCTGTGGCCGGTTTAGATGTGAACCGAGCATTGGTCTTGGAGTAGTTGGTACCTCTGCTATCCTTGCTTATCTGCCAATGCAGATGAAAGTGGTATTTTGTACATATACAGGTGAAACTCGAAAAAATCTGAATATCGTGCAAAAGTTCATTTATTTCACTAATGCAACTTAAAAGGTGAAACTAATATATGCGATAGACTCATTACATGCAAAGCAAGATAGTTCAAGCCATGATTTGTCATAATTGTGATGATTATGGCTTACAGTTTATGAAAACCCCAAATCCACAATCTCAGAAAATTAGAATATTACATGCAATCAATAAAACAAGGATTGTTCATAGAACAATATCGGATCTCTGAAAAGTATAAGCATGCATATGTACTCGATACTTGGTTTGGGCCCCTTTTGCAGCAATTACTGTCTCAATGCGGCGTGGCATGGAAGCGATCAGCCTGTGGCACTGCTGAGGTGTTATGGAAGACCAGGATGCTTCAATAGCGGCCTTCAGCTCTTCTGCATTGTTCAGTCTCTCATCTTTCTCTTGGCAATGCCCCATAGAATCTCTATGGGGTTCAGGTCAGGCGAGTTTGCTGGCCAATCAAGCACAGTAATCTCACGGTCATCGAACCAAGTTTTCTGTGCTTTTGGCAGTGTGGGCAGGTGCAATCTTGCCCACACTATCTTGCTTTGCATCTAATGAGTCTATCTCGTATATTTTTTTACCTTTTAAATTGTATTAGTGAAATAAATGAACTTTTGCACGATATTCTAATTTTTTAAGTTTCACCCATATAAGCTAAAGGTATGAGTTTGATAGAACAGTAATCATGTGTGCTACCATTCAGTTCTCAACCTCTAGAAATGTTAATATCTGGAGAATAGAGTGGACACCTTACTATCATTAAAGAAATGATCACAGCTTGTGGCAGATAACAACTAGGTTCTTAACTAGGAAATGAAACCTACAGATAAAGAGGCATGTCATGAGATAGCTGTGTCATTAGACATTGGTAAATGGCTCATGAGGAAATTAAAGAGGAGATAATATCATTGGGCAGAACCCTAGAATCATCTAACTGATCGTTGAAGGGGGACTACCATCCAACATTCTTTAGAATTAAAATCTGCACTGGTTGTTATCTTTTTTTTTTTCAGACAAAACAATCAACTTTTACTATTGGGTTGTGGAAAATTTTAGTTAACATTATAAATGTTCTCTAATTTTTTATTTCACCCTCATTAATGAATTGCACTGAATAATTTAAAAAAAGCGAGTTATACTCAAAAAACACACACACAAACACAGACACATGTGTTTGTCATATATAATGTTAAATGGCATATCCATAAAATAAAAAGGTTCAGGGGAGACCATGACGCCACCAGAACAGTTTATTCTTGGCTTTGATCAGAATAGAAGAATCTACAGCTTTTGGATCTCAGCCTGACAATCACAACAACATATGAAAATTTGCTGGAATTTAGCACTCAAGATAAATCTTACCTGCTGCAGGACTAACCACCTTTATTCTATGTTACCAACATAGTTGTCTTCTATAACTCAACCCAGCATGGGCCTGACAAAAGATCTATTGGCTCTCAGTGTTCTTGCCACTCACACCCTAAGCATGTGTGGTAAGTTGCCTTAAAGTGTCTGTTACCCCAACACTTCAAATTCTTGATTTGTGCCTGCTGTACCATGTATTTGTATGAGAAAGTATCCTGTTCTCTTTGTATTGCTTCCTTTATGTGAAATTTCTGGTGTTCTGGCTGGTCCCCTTGCTTTTTATTAAAAACTGACCTCGCTAAACAGGAGAGTACACTGTGGTCAGTTCTCGAGCTATGCTGGGAACTCAGCCTGCTCTCCTCTAATGATCAGACTTGACCTGACACGCCTCCACTGCACAGCCATTGACTGGGAAGCTCAGTGTGCTGCTGCTTCTCCTCCCCCCAGCTCGTATGCAGCTGAGAACAGAGGTAATATGATCAGTTATAAGAAGCGGGAAAAGGTATATATAATGTTTTTTTATATCTATTCAAAATAGTTTTGCCGTCTTTTTTTTTCTATTTTAAGCTGAGTTGGCTGTTTTACAAGGTGGTCGTTTACGATCATCACTTTAACCGGTTAAAGACCGCCGCACGCCGGTATATGTCGCACGATGGCACAGCTGGGCAAAGTGCCGTATATTTACGTAATTTAGAATTTCCCGCCATGCGGGCGGGGGCGCGCGTGCCCCTGATGCAAGCTCCGTGACTGTGCCCGCGGGGTCGGCAGACTCGATGTCTGCCGGTGTCCCGTGATCGGGTCACAAGGATGCAGAATGGGGAAAGGCCAGTGTAAACAAGGCATCTCCCCTTTCTGCCTAGTGAAACAGCACTGATCATTTGCTCCCTCTCATCCGGAGCAGCGATCAGTGACGCGTCACTCGTAGCCATGCCCCCTAACAGTTTGACTCACTCCCTAGGATGCACTTAACCCCTTCCTAGCCCCCTAGTGGTTAACCCCTTCACTGCCAGTCACATTTATTAAGTATTCAGTGCATTTTTATAGCACTGATCGCTGTATAAAGGTGAATGGTCTCAAAATAGCGTCAAAAGTGTCTGATATGTCTGCTATAATGTCGCAGTCAAGATAAAGATCGCTGATCGCTGCCAATACTAGTAAAACATTTTTTTTATAAAAATGCCATAAAACTATCCCCTATTTTGTAGATGCTATAGCTTTTGTGCAAACCAATCAATAAACGCTTATTGCGATTTTGAATTTCTGTATATATTTTTTGGGGATATTTATTATAGCAAAAAGTACAAAATATATTTTTTTTTCAAAATTGTCGCTCTATTTTTGTTTATAGCGTAACAAATAGCGTAACAAATAAAACTGAATAGGTTATTGAATACCACCAAAAGAAAGACCGCGCAATTGTCAGTTAAAACGATGCAGTGCCAAATCGCAAAAAGTGGCCCGGTCATTTGGCTAATACTGCTGGGGCATGTGCGCTGTTGCTATGAAACAATTCACAGTATCAGCTGGTACTTTCCTAGTGGTACCCAAGACAATGCAAATCTCACATCTGGAATACACAAGGTTAACACTGGAGATTGAATCAGAAAAAAAATATATCTACAGCACACATTGAAAACATTTAACATGGTGTACGTATATCTCCCTTAGTTATGTATACCGTATGTGTATTTAGCATAGTTTTAAAACACATTATTACTGAAGCCATAGATATTAATTGTTTGTGAGTTATGTGCTTATTGCGTAGCAGTGTTGTTGTGCTTTTAAAGTTATTTTTCTCACAATGCAAGTGTAATCCCCATTGACTATTGTGGGCTTTGCTTGTACATTATGCTAGTGATTCTTTTTTCATATACAGTATACATTCTTTATTAATGATAATTTTTCAGAGGAAAAAAAATTAAAAGTACAACAGGTGTTAAGACCACCCAAATGTAATTTACATGTAAACAGGATAATACAAGGCTAAATATTGTACAGACAAATTTCTCGAAATTGTGACCAACAGTAGATCATACTGAACTAATGCTCCAGAATTGAAAAATTTAAGGAAGAGGGAAGAGGTAAGTGCAACGCAGGGGGGAAAATGAGAAGGAAAAAACTGGGGGACCTACAAAATGCATTGTAATAAAAGTAATCGTCAGGTGTCGGGTGGTGGATGAGTGTCAGCGTCTCAGGAACATCCAGATTCTCTGCCATAGGAAGAAATCTATTTAGAGGTCTTCAAGTCGTTCAGAATTTATAAAGATGATCTAATTGCTCACAAGATTTGTCCTGCTAAAATTTTTATCCATGCAGGAGAATTTAATCCAGTAAAACCAAGTTTTGGTATATCTTTCCATTTTTCGAATGTCTTCAACTTTGAGAAATGATTGCCATAAAGTAAGTTGATTTGTCAACTTTCACATTGCCAGAATACACGCTCGGGCACCATTGACCAGGTGTCTCATCACCGATTTCTTGTAATGCCGCGTACACACGATCGGTTTGTCTGATGAAAACGGTCTGATGGACCTTTTTCATCAGACTAACCGATCATGTGTGGGCCCCGTCGTTTTTTTATCCATCGGTTAAAAAACTAGGAACTTGTTTTAAAATTATCTGATGGTTAACTAACCAATTGGAAAAAAACGATCGTCTGTAGGCACGTCCATCAGTTAAAAATCCACGCATGCTCAGACTAAATTAGGGGACGGGAGAGCTGGTTCTGGTAAAACTAGCGTTCGTTATTGAGATAGGACATTCATCGCGCTGTAACAGACAGAAAAGAGCGAAATGTCTTTTAGTAACACGAAATCAGCTAAAGCAGCCCCAAGGGTGGCGCCATTGGATTTGAACTTCCCCTTTATAGTGCCGTCGTACGTGGTTTACGTGACCGCGTTCTGACACGATCGTTTTTTTAACCGATGGTGTGTAGGCACGACTGATCATCAGTCAGCTTCATCGGATAACTGATGAAAAAATCCATCAGTCCGTTTTCATCGGATGGACCGATCGTGTGTACAAGGCATAAGTGTCCAATGGGATCTCATTGTGGGGCAATAGGTAAAAGATAGATGTGAATGGTAGAGACAGGATCTTTTTACTGCCTGCAGGTGTTCAGTAGAGGTGGAGTTTCCACCCCCATTGTCTAATAAATGCTAGTGCTTCTAAATATTCAGTAAAAGGAAGTAATAGGGATACTCTTCCTTACTAAGGTAACTAAAGGACCAAATGTTTTTGTCACTGTTAGCCAGGTTGAAAAGAAAGATAGGCAAATTGCTCATAGCCTTACTGTACTTGATGAAGCTTCTGCTCTGCTTATGCCATAGGTGGACAAAATACCAGTCACCTTATTGGCATGGGCACTGTAAAAACTCCCTTGTCCTATTCAGCCAGTAGGCTAAAAAAGCTGGTAAACCCTTCCAGCACTTTATAAAACTGATCTGATCTCTGCTCCTACAATGCCAGATGGGGTACTGTGCATTATCTTCATTAAAGCAGACCTTCACCCTCAATCAACAGTGATTATTTTTAATCCTTAAGCTGCTAGCATTCATAAATAGATATACTTTTCTATCATATTTACTTGATTTAACTTTTTTTGCCAAATTTCTTCAGCTACTACCTGGTTTCTGGTCTAGGCAAATGATGTTATACAGCTGAGGAGTCTTTGGTGGGGGGTTCTCAGCTAAGCACACCCCTCTGCCTGCATGCCTGAGCTAAGGGCAGATAGATTCCAGGAAGTAGATTCTGTATGAATCATCTTCCCTGAGGCCCTGTACACACAACCGAGTTTCTCGGCAGAATTCAGCCAGAAACTCGATCGGAGCCGTATTCTGCCGAGAAACCTGGTCGTGTGTACACTTTTGGCCGAGGAAACCGACGAGGAACTCGTCGAGCCAAATAGAGAACATGTTCTCTATTTTCTCGTTAGTCAATGGGGAAACTTGGCTCGCCGAGATCCTCGGCGGCTTCACAAGGAACTCGACGAGCAAAACGATGTGTTTTGCCCGTCGAGTTCCTCGGACGTGTGTACGGGGCCTTACACAAGATGACCACAGCAAGTAATGATAGGTGGTGTTTTCAAAGTGATTTCTCAGCAAAATAAAGCATTGAGATATGGATGGGGTTGTTTGCATTAAATAATAATAATAATTAATTAACCTGCATTTTTTTTGTGGTGCTCAGATGCTGCGTAGTTTTGCTTTAAACAAACTGTTGCTACTTTGCAGTCATTAATTATCAGAGTTCCTTGGTTTAAGGATTTGCTTCTGGTGTTCAGTGTTAACATCTAGATCAGGGATCCTCAAACTACGGCCCTCCAGCTGTTGTAGAACTACACATCCCATGAGGCATTGTAACACACTGACATTCACAGACATGACCAGGCATGATGGGAATTGTAGTTCCTGAATAACTGAAGGGGCGTAGTTTGAAGACCCATGATCTAGATAAAACGACTTCTTGCTATGTAAATTAAATCCATTTGTCACCATATTTTCATCCTTTCTGAAAATCCTTTGTGTCCTGTACAGTATTATTCTCAGATCAAAGCTGCTGACTCCAAACTTTTTGAAGACCTTAGATTTTGTCCAGGCCTGGTTTAGACAATGACAATTCATTATACACTTAACAATGTCTAGGTTGCCTAGCCTGTAATTATTTTTTCTTTCAATGGCTGTTTAGTAATAATACATTATACTTGCTTGTCTTACAAATAGCCAAAACAGAAGTACATATCAAAACATATGTGTATGAAGTATCATTCTGAACTCAGAAAATATGAGAAAAACAAATAAAATTGCATTTAGGTACATTTTAATAAGCCACGGTGTGTATTCACATAGCAATATTAAACCCGAAAGCAAGCAATTATTTTTTTGCAGCTTACTATTTCTTAGATGTGATGGTTGTATTAATGTTCTTTTTTATGCAGCATACACACGACCGTTTTTCATGACAAGAAAAATACCATTTTTTAAATTGGTCATTAAAAACGATCGTGTGTAGGCTCCAGAGCATTTTTCTCGACGTGAAAAACGGGCATTAAAAATCTAGAACCTGCTATATTTTTTCTCGTCGTTTTTCACGTTGTGAAAAACGGTCGTGTGTTTTGTTACCCCAAACCAACTGGAGGAAAGTTCAAAACAAGTCTTAAAAGGTATTATTTTGGATCAAACACTATTTACCCCCTGGTTATGACTGTTCACTAATTTCTTCCTGAGAGATTATAATATCCACCTAGCTGCTATGATTACCTTCACCTGATTCTTTAACCATTGGTCCCCATGGACATTTCCTTCTCTCTCCCCTCTGTGCCCTATGCCCTCTACTAGGTTTATTCTTGTTAATTATCTGATATACCAACTGTAATAGAAGATGCTTTGAATGGTTGGGATTTTTGACCTTCGCACCAGATAAAGCTAAGCCAAGAGAAGGGACTTGGCCCTGGCTTAGCCTAATTTATTCCCCCAGCTATTCTACAACACATTAACTTTAAATTTCTTTATACGTTCATTCTATTCTAATATCTTCATAGATGACATAATTATATTATATTATTTCAATCAACTTAATTTCTCGATTAATTGTCATCAAATAGCTGCCTTAAAGCTATGATTATGACATTATCTATTTTAATTTACATTTATAAGAGTTACTTTCCTGAATGATTACGCCTTTTTCTACTATACTATTGTACATGTTCTGTTAATGGACTATCTATTTCTATTAGATTATTGTATATGCTCTGTTAATGGAATTGTGTTGATAATTATAAAATTCAATAAAATATTTGAAGTAGAAACAGTATTATTTCACTGAAAGGGTGTTGATGCTTGGAATAAAGACACAGAAGAGGTAGTGAGACCGTCAACAGTAAGTGGTTTCAAACATGCTTGGGACAAACATAGAGCTATACTCAGGCAAAATAGTTAAAAAACAAAAGCAAAAATAAAAGGTAAAGATAAACCACCAAAAAGCTGGTCTAAGTCATGTTAGGGTATGGTGGAAAAATGGATATTACCGCGCTTATCAAAGGAGGGGAAACAGAGAGGGGAAGAAAGGGGGAGGGGAAATGAAAGTGATGAGAAGTGGAGGTACAGCTGCGGCACTGGAAGGTGTATCAAACCATAAGCAATTGAAAATGGGGAGGGTAGTGCTGCGCTAATCAGTGGTGAATGGATAAGTGAATAAACAGGTGGGGGAGGGGAATGAAAGTAGGTGTAATTGAAATGAGGAGCAATATAGCCCAAATGGCATCAGCATAAAAATAAATATAAATGATCAGTGAACAATAACAGTAATGGTGCAAATCATATAACTACACAGGTTCCTCTTAATGTGATGAAATACACTATAAGTAATGGTGCAAAAAAAATTCCAGGTAACTGTGCTAAGTGACACTCCTATACTGGTGATAAACAGTCCATCAACAGAGTTTGAAAAATATTAGCAAAAAATATAAGTAAAATTTCAAAAGTCCAAGAAAGCAAAAGTGCAAGTGTAGGTCCGCAATATGGAGTGAGAGGAAAATGGGTATCCAGTGATCCTTTTAGGGTAAGTAAGGATGTCCCCTTACCTTACTGCTGTAAGGTAACAGCATATAGATCCAACCACATTAGATGGTTCACTCGATGGGCTCTGATCCAACAACGGCAGGTCCTCCTTGGAGTTCTCGTCCCAGATTGGTCAGTTTCTCGCCCCAAAGAAATAAAGCATCGATGGTGTGATACCGTTTTAAAAATTTTAATTCTCAAAGAAAATAGACAGGGGTACTCACATAATCCAAAATACAATTGAGCATGTAAAAAAGAGGGGCAATCTGTCGCCAACGTCACCTCCGATACCTCTCAGTGGACTCATGCGCATTCGTCACTATCATGTGACTTCCTCAGGAGTAGTGAGAGGCATAAATGGGATCCTTTTTATAAGGTGACTTGTTTAGTAGGCTGTAAGTAAACTCAGCTGTTTGCCATGTAAATAATGCAGCTGCAGCCATTTTCCCGTAGTCTGCTAGGCATTTAATAGTAAAATCAAAAAATCAAAAAATTTCGCCCAGCATATAAAATATTTAAATTAGTAGCATTCAGATGGTGGGTGACAGATATGACATCTCATTTATATGGTTAACAATGAAAAAAATTGAAAAAACTTAAAAGCTTCAGCCAGGGGACGGAGACCATGGGGGGGGGCAAACATATCTGTCACCCACCATCTGAATGCTACTAATTTAAATATTTTATATGCTGGGCGAAATTTTTTGATTTTTTGATTTTACTATTAAATGCCTAGCAGACTACGGGAAAATGGCTGCAGCTGCATTATTTACATGGCAAACAGCTGAGTTTACTTACAGCCTACTAAACAAGTCACCTTATAAAAAGGATCCCATTTATGCCTCTCACTACTCCTGAGGAAGTCACATGATAGTGACGAATGCGCATGAGTCCACTGAGAGGTATCGGAGGTGACGTTGGCGACAGATTGCCCCTCTTTTTTACATGCTCAATTGTATTTTGGATTATGTGAGTACCCCTGTCTATTTTCTTTGAGAATTAAAATTTTTAAAACGGTATCACACCATCGATGCTTTATTTCTTTGGGGCGAGAAACTGACCAATCTGGGACGAGAACTCCAAGGAGGACCTGCCGTTGTTGGATCAGAGCCCATCGAGTGAACCATCTAATGTGGTTGGATCTATATGCTGTTACCTTACAGCAGTAAGGTAAGGGGACATCCTTACTTACCCTAAAAGGATCACTGGATACCCATTTTCCTCTCACTCCATATTGCGGACCTACACTTGCACTTTTGCTTTCTTGGACTTTTGAAATTTTACTTATATTTTTTGCTAATATTTTTCAAACTCTGTTGATGGACTGTTTATCACCAGTATAGGAGTGTCACTTAGCACAGTTACCTGGAATTTTTTTTTGCACCATTACTTATAGTGTATTTCATCACATTAAGAGGAACCTGTGTAGTTATATGATTTGCACCATTACTGTTATTGTTCACTGATCATTTATATTTATTTTTATGCTGATGCCATTTGGGCTATATTGCTCCTCATGTTAGGGTATGGACGTCGGAACTGCCGTCGGATTTTACGTCGCTTACGTAAGTCGTACGTGAATGGGGCTGGGCGTAGGTTACGTTCACGTCGAACGCATTGAGCCGTCGTATCTTAGGGAGTATATGCAACGTGATTCTGAGCATGCGCGCACGTGCGCCGTTCGTTCAGGAATTCATTTACATGGGGTCACGGCTAATTTTAATACAACACGCCCACTACCTTCCTTGAATTATTTACGCTACGCCGACGTAACTTAGGGAGCAAGTGCTTTGTGAATAGTGTACTTGTCTCTCTATGTTACGTCGGCGTAGCGCATTTGAGCTACGTGAATCTGGGCCATAGAGAATGGGCCATAGAGTGCCACGCTGTCTTAACCTAAAATTGTGATACCTTATTAAATAATAAATGCTCTTATTGCAAACATACAACTATTGCCTTATCCATTATTTATAGTGATGAAAAGTGCTAAAGTGCAAAAATATATTACAATGTGTATATTTGTAAACAAAGTCCATATAAAAAGTGCTTCAATGATATAAAAAAAAATGTGTTCCAGTGCACTAAAGTGCTGCGTGTGATTTTCTTCATGCGATACCATGCGTTAATGTACATATAAGAGGGGTGGGGAACCTTTTTTCTGCCAAGGGCCATTTGGATTTTTGTAACATCATTCGGGGGCCGTACAAAATGGTCAACTTAAAAATTAGCACCGCACATCTGGACCCCTTTTACATTACACAGCACCGCACCTCTGGACCCCTTTTACATTACACAGCACCGCACCTCTGGACCCCTTTTACATTACACAGCACCGCATCTCTAGACCCCTTTTACATTACACAACACCGCACCTCTGGACCCCTTTTACATTACACAGCACCGTACCTCTGGACCCCTTTTACATTACACAGCTCTGGTCCACTTTTACATTATACAGTACCCTGCACCTCTGGACCCCTTTTACATTACACAGCACCGCACCTCTGTACCCCTTTTACATTACACAGCACCGCATCTCTGGACCCCTTTTACATTACACAACACCGCATCTCTGGACCCCTTTTACATTACACAGCACCGCATCTCTGGACCCCTTTTACATTACACAGCACTCTGGACCCCTTTTACATTACATAGCAACACTCTGCACCACTAGACCCCTTTAGATTTACACAGACACCCCCCCAGCTCTGTTCTTTCCTGCATTAATCATGCATATGGAGAGACAGTGAGCAGCGCTGAACAGAGGGCAAACACCTGCTGGTTTACTTATGTTAGCTTCAGCAGCTCTCTACTCAGCGCTGCTCAACGTCTCTCTCTCCCCTGCAGTACAGGAGAGTGTTTGCTTACCTTGCAGCTGGAGATGGAGAAAATTAAACTTGGCGCGCCACCGCCGCCGCGCTGTAAACACATGCACACGTCAGCGCAGAGGCGCAGCGCCTCCCACTCCACCGCCTGCCAATCGCTGCCGTTATCTGTTTTTTTCAGCCCTTCCGCCTGGTTGGCTGGTGTTCCCCGCCACTCCCACATCGAGGGAGACAGACAGTTCCACCAGCCAACCAGGCGGAAGGGCTGAAAAAAAAATGTTTCCTGCTCGGCGGGACTCGGGGCTATTAGTGAAAGCCGTAATGGCCGAGATTCACTCGGGGCTTTTCACTGACCCATTCGGGGCTCCAGCCTCCCCAGCCCACAGCTCTGCGGACACTCAGCGGCACGGGGGGGCCGGATGCGGCCCGCGGGCCGTAGGTTCCCCACCCCTGACATATAAAGTCCATTTCAACTCCATCAAATCCATAAATTCAGGCTGTGCAGTCATGTGAATGCCATATACAGCATTAAGAAAAAAAGTATTCAGCCTTTTTCATTTATTTTATTTTTAAAAACACATGTACAATTATAATTAAGAATTGCTTTTATAATGTATTATAGTTTGCTAAGATAGTAGTACCAAACCCCAAAAAATTAGAGATTTGCTTAGCAAAGAGAAGGAGGGTTGGAGAGGAGTGACGTTGTTTTAGGGTGAAGATTCGCTTTAAGCCTACAGAAAGGATGTATCCAACTGTATTGAATTTTGTAAAGTTATTCATAACATAAAGCCTACATTCTTAGTAGAAGAGATGAAAATGCCTACATTCTACTGCCCATTTAATGAATGTATGAATATTTGATAATAGGCATCAGGCATGCACTGTCATAGAACAGGAACAGACAATACTAAATATTTCCATGTGCATTGGATTGAATGAGAGAGTAAAACATTTTTTTTTTCTAGAGAAATTTACATTTTAAGCATTCATAAACTGTAATGAAGTGGCAATTTCAACAGATATTGAAATGAAATATTAAGATTGCTTGCTGCAATATACAATACAACTTTTATTATTTCTGCAGAAAGTGTAGGTTCTGTGGTACATCAAAGTTATATTTTCAGATTAAAATTGAATTCTACTATAATAATTCAGCTTTAAATGGCCAGTTCACCCAAAAGTTTTTTTAATAGATCTAGCCTGATGGATTAAATCAGCCCCTGTTTACGTACATGTATTGGATAATCCAGCAGAGAGATCTCCAACACATTTTTTGACACTGTTATGGTCACTTGGAAGTTCTTTCTGGGTGTTCCCACCAAACTTTGTCTTTCAGCTCTCCTATCTTAATCTCCATATTATGTAATAAAGTCACAATCCAACAGAGACAGGGAGAGTGGAAGATCCATATTTGCAACATAGGTGTGTCAACCTTGCAACTCAAGTGCAGAGATCAAACCAACAGGGTCCTATAGTAAGAAACTTTTGGGTGTTTAAATCTCCAAAATCTGAACTAGCAGTTTTGGATACACTGACCCTGTAACTAAAATGCAGACTATGTTAAAAAACACTTTAGCTTAGTCAGTGCAAGTGCAAAATAGTTCAAGGTTGTAAGGTTGGTGGCCATATGCTATAATAGTTACTCTCCATATACTGTATATTAAGATTGTTGCACAGCTAGAAATCAGCGATAATAAATTAGAATCACTTGCAGAATTGAGCGATAGTGATTTGTGGGGAAATTCGTCAAACACTGAAAGTAACGACAGCGATCTGAGCAAATTTCAGTGTTTTTGATTTGATTACATTATTGAATATTTTTTTTATTATTATATTATTACTTGTTATAATTATTTATAGTTATTTATTATATTATAATTTATGATTTTGTGTTTTAAACTTTATCATACCCGGGATGTCTACTAGACTCTTGTTTGGACAGATTTAAGTGAGTTATTCCTAAGAATTACGGGCCAGATTCACATAGAAGCACGGCGGTGTAACGTATCGTAGATACATTACACCGCCGCAATTTTTCATCGCAAGTGCCTGATTCACCAAGCACTTGCGATGAAAACCTACGCCGGCGGCCTCCGGCACAAGGCGGGCCAATTGAAATGGGCGCGTGCCATTTAAATTAGGCGCGCTCCGGACCTACCGCGCATGCTCCGTTTCCCAACTCCCGTCGTGCATTGCGCGCCGTGACATCATTTTTTCGAACGGTGATGCGCGTAGCGTAATTCCGTATTCTCGGACGGCTTACGCAAACGACGTTGATTTTTAAATTTCGACGCGGGAACGACGGCCATACTTTAGACAGCAATACGCTTGCTGACTAAAGTTAGGGCACCTAAAACGACTACTAACTTTGCGACAGGAAACTAGACTAGCGGCGACGTAGCGACCGCGAAAATCCGTTGTGAATCGCCGTAACTCCTAATTTGCATATACATATTTACGACGCAAACTCCCCCCAGCGGCGGCCGCGGTATTGCATCCTAAGATCCGACAGTGTAAAACAATTATACCTGTCGGATCTTCTGGCTATCTATGCGTAACTGATTCTATGAATCAGTCGCATAGATAGAAACAGAGATACGACGGCGTATCATCAGATACGCCGTCGTATCTCCACTGTGAATCTGGCCCAAAAGACCTACAATATAAAACGCCAAATTTCCATGCAAAACAATTGTACCGCATTCAGCATCAAAAATCTGACATAATCATACCGCCAGGGAGGTTAACAGGCAAATTCATGTGATCACCAAGCCATTGCTGACCTGGAGATCACATGATCAAAAACCGCATTGATTATTTCCCAAGTGCTAAACTGGGTGGTTCTTGTTCACTGCAAATCCCAAAACAGAATGCAATGTTCTCTCTACCCAAGGTGTCATGCAAGGGAATGTGAATCTACAAATTGCAGACAAAGAATTGAAAGACACACAATATATTTTTCTTTTTAGCATCCAATTAGGATCCAGCATTTAAGTTCTGGAAGTAGGGGAAAAATAACAGAGAAACTATTATTCTCTACGTTCTATTTAATTCTATTTCAATATGTTCTTTATGCGATTTAAAATTGCTTTTCTCTGAATGAATAATAATAATAATGCCAAAACACATGCCTTTGTGTTATAGAATTACACCCTATTATATCTGTTACCCATTATAGTGACATGTAAGCCATTAACCATATTTAAATTGTTATCATCATGAATCCTAAAGTAAACAATATGAAATCCAATGCAGCTGAATGCTTTGTGTGTAGATAAATAATGTGTCAAGGTAAACACATCAAAATGACAAGCAGCGATGACATCTATTTTGTAAATTTCACATACCCACAGAGAACATAATCCAGTTACATTGTTATTGCTGTAATATTACATTGGCTCACCTAGTGAAAATTTGTATCAAATTGCAGGGATAACACACAACGTCAGTAAGAAAATGTTGTTTAGTTTAGCTATTATTAATGCTATAATTATTCTGTAGTATTAGCATTATTAGTTATTTGTTATGATGAGTTAGGCTGGTGGTAGAAAATATAATGTGTTATGCATTTTATACCTGCAATGTTTTTTTTGTTTTTGTTTTTAAGTGACAAGTTTATTAGGATTTTCGATATTCATTTATGGACCGGCTCACGCCGATATACGTCGACACTTTGAAGAGGAATATCTTTATTATGGTAGTAGCTAGCTTATCCCCAGTAATCCTCTTCTTCAGTGAGAGGTCTGGTTTCTGCTAAAAATGGTCTGCGGTGCCCTCCGCCACTTACCAGAGCCACGGCTGCAGTGTAGGTGATCGGATCCTTCTCGTGTTAGGTATGGAGACGAGTGAGGGGAATATGGCCCCCACCCGTCTCCATATCATTGCAGAGTGAAAGCGACGTCAAAACGTCACTTCCGCCCATAGCTCTTAAAGGAACATTTATTTTTTATTTATTATTAAACAACAATTTTTTTATTGCATTTTCGTGTAAATATGAGATCTGAGGTCTTTTTGACCTCAGATCTCATATTTAAGAGTAGGGATGAGCTTCGAGTTCGAGTCGAACTCATGTTCAACTCGAACAGCGAACAATTTGGGGTGTTCGCGGCAAATTTGAAAAGCTGCGGAACACCCTGTAAAACTCTATGGGAGAAATCTAAACTGCTAATTTTAAAGGCTAATATGCAAGTTATTGTCATAAAAAGTGTTTGGGGACCTGGGTCCTGCCCCAGGGGACATGTATCAATGCAAAAAAAGTTTTCAAAATGTGAAAATAGTGATTTTAATAATGCTTAAAGTGAAACAATAAAAGTGAAATATCCCTTTAAATTTTGTACCTGGGGGAGTGTATAGTATGCCTGTGAAGTAGCGCTTGTTTCCCGTCCTTAGAACTGTCCCTGCACAAAGTGTCATTTCTGAAGGAAAAAAAGTAATTTAAGATCTCCTCTTCATCCAGGTCCAGGATCCAGCGATGAGATGTCCATCCAGCGCACACATCACCTGTCTCCACCAGAGATAGCACTGGAATGACGCGGCTTCAGCCAGTGACAGCTCTTATGTAGGTGAGGGCAGGGCCACCCATCACGTGACCCCATCTCCCTCTGACACAAGGGAAAGCCCAGGCTTTCCCAGTGACATGTGTTACATCCGAGGGGGCGGGGTCACTCGCACATCACTGGGAAAGCCTGGGCTTTCCCTTGCGTCAGAAGGGGACAGGGTCACGGGGCGGGTGGCCCCGCCCTTACCTACATAAGAGCTGTCACTGGTTGAAGCTGCCTCATTCCTGGGCTCTCCTCTTCATCCAGGTCCAGGATCCAGCGATGAGATGTCCATCCAGCGCAGGTGATGCGTGCGCTGGATGGACATCTCATCGCTGGATCCTGGACCTGGATGAAGAGGAGATCTACTCATCACTGGACCCCAGAGGGGAGATCACCTATCGCAGGATACCGACAGCGTTGGAGCGGAGACCGAGAGTGAATTACCACCGCTGAAATTTTATTTTTTAATTAAGGACTTTCCCAACAGTGTCTGTGGTTCTTTTTTTTACAATTGTTACACTTTCTTTGTGAAATGGTAGAGGTACAATGTACCCCATTACCAATTCACATTAGGGGCCGGGATCTGGGGGTCCCCTTTGTTAAAGGGGTCTTCCAGATTCCGATAAGTCCCCCGCCCGCAGACCCCCACAACCAGCGGGCAAGGGTTGTGGGGATGAGGCCCTTGTCCCCATCAACATGGGGACATGGTGCTTTGAGGGGTCACAGACCCCCAAAGCATCCTCCCAATGTTGAGGTCATGTGGCCTGGTACGGTTCAGGAGGGGGGTGGCGCTCTCTCGTCCCCCCCTTTTTTCCTGCGGCCTGCCAGGTTGCGTGCTCGGATAAAGGGTCTGATGTGGATTTTTGGGGGGAACTCCACGCCATTTTTTTTTACATTTGGGGTGGAGTTCCGCTTAACCACTTAAGGACCAATCCTGTTTTTCAGATTTGGCGTTTACAAGATTAAAAAAAAAAATTTGCTCGAAAATTACTTAAAACCCCCAAACATTATATATATCTTTTTTATAACACCCTAGGGAATAAAAAAGCGGTCATTGCAATACTTTTTGTCACACCGTATTTAAGCATCGGTCTTACAAGCGCACTTATTTTGGAAAACATTCACTTTTTTGAATTAAGAAATAAGACAACAGCAAAGTTAGCCCAATTTTTCAGTTTCAGTTTATTCGTTATTTTCAATTAATTGAATGCTCAAAAAATGTTTTGTCTCACTCTCATTTCTTCTTGGTGCATGTTGAAGCTCTACTTGGAACCTTGTTAAGATCCAACAATGTAAAATATGATTTTTTGCCATTTTTCAAGTGGTCTTAAACTTTTGATCAGGACTATACCTCACTTGTGTGGTTTGAACACCGTTTTCATATGCGGGCACTACTCATGTATGTGTTCGCTTCTGCGCGTGAGCTCGTCGGGACGGGGCGCTTGAAATAAATGTTTTTTTGTTTTCTTATTTATTTTTATTTTATACATTTTTACACAATAAAAATAAAACATTTATCACTTTTATTCCTATTACAAGGAATGTAAACATCCCTTGTAATAGAAAAAAGCATGACAGGTCAGATCTCATATTTAGACTAAAATGCAAAAAAAATAAAAAAATGACAACAAGAAAATATTGCTTTAAGAAGCATGGGCAGAATGGGGACGGGTGGGGGGCCATCTTGCCCTCACTTGTATCCCAGCCAAGCAGGGGAGAGGACCCGACGGGTCCGGTAAGCGGCAGAGGACGCGGGAGAGCGGCGAAAACGGTGATCTCGCGGTGAATCCGCCGCAAAGACCATGGTTATTGTTGACAGGACCGCTCACTGAAAAGACGGATATCTCGGTTGTGGCAGCAGCTGCTGCCGTTACCGAGATATCCATCTTTAAAAAAATGACGTATATATACAGTGAGCGGTCCTTAAGTGGTTAAAATCCATACCAGACCTGAAGGGAATGGATATTTGGGGGGAACCCCGCACAATTTTTTTTTTTATTTGACGCAGGGTTCCCCTTAACCTCTTTGTTTTTCAGATTCTGTGTTTACAAGACTAAAACATTTTTTTTGCTAGAAAATTACATAAAACCCCCAAACATTATATATTTTTTTTCTAACACCCTAGAGAATAAAATGGCAGTCATTGCAATACTTTTTGTCTTATTAAAAAATAAGACAACAATAAATTTTGCCCAATTTTTTTATATATTGTGAAAGATAATGTTACGCCGAGTAAAATGATACCCAACATGTCACGCTTAAAAATTGCGCCCGCTCGTGGCATGACGTCAAACTTTTACCCTTAAAAATCTCGATAGGCGACGTTTAAAAAATTCTACAGGTTGCATTTTTTGAGTTACAGAGGAGGTATAGGGCTAGAATTATTGCTCTCGCTCTAACGATCGTGGAGATACCTCACTTGTGTGGTTTGAACACAGTTTTCATATGCGGGCGCTACTCGCGTATGCGTTCGCTTCTGTGCATGAGCTCGTCGGGACGGGGCGCTTTAAAACATTTTTTATTTTGTTTTCTTATTTATTTTTATTTAGTTAATAATTTTTTACACTGAAATAAAATAAAAATAAAAAAATTATCACTTTTATTCCTATTACAAGGAATGTAAACATCCCTTGTAATAGAAAAAAGCATGACAGGTCCTCTTAAATATGAGATCTGGGGTCAAAAAGACCTCAGATCTTATATTTAGACTTAAATGCAAAAAAAGAAAAAAAAATTTAAACTGTCATTTTTTCAAATGACAAAAAAAAAAAATGTTTCTGTAAGATGCTGGGCGGGACTGACGTTTTGACGTCACTTCCGCCCAGCAGAGCTATGGGGACGGGTGAAGGACATTTTTCCCTCACTCGCAACCCCAGTCAGCTGCTAAATGGACCCGATCGCCTCCGCCGCTACCGACGGCTCCGGTAAGCGACAGAGGGCGCGGGAGAGCGGCGATCTTGCGGCGAATCCGCCGCGGAGACCGCCGTTATCGTGTACACCACCGCCCACTGAAGAGATGGATATCTCGGTTGTGGCAGCAGCTGCTGCCGTTACCGAGATATCCATCTTTAAAAAAAGGACTTCTTTTTGACATGGGGCGGTGGTCAAGAGGTTAATATCCATACCAGACCTGAAGGGCCTGGTAATTGAATTTGGGGGGACCCCCACGCATTTTTTTTTTATGAATGACTTTCCTCTGTATTGCCGGGAGCCAACAATTCATTGTAGGTGCAAGTGATTTTAAATTACTTTTTTTCCTTCAGAAATGATACTTTGTGCAGGGACAGTTCTAAGCACGGGAAACAAGCGCTGCTTTACAGGCAGCGCTTGTTTCCCCCAGGTATGACATTTTATTGTTTCACTTTAAGCATTATTAAAATCACAAAGTTTTTAAAACTCAGTTAAAGCAACGCAGTGCCGAATTGTAAAAAGTGCTCTGGTCAGGAAGGGGGTAAAATCTTCCGGGACTGAAGCGGTTAAAGATGGTGCAGCCAAAAGACCATACAAACAGAACAAAATATTACAGCGCACACATACAAAAATTACATTTTACTCCTGCAAGGCTATTTAAAACACCTGAATATTTAAAAAAAATATGGGGATTTAGTCACACCATATGGCTATGGAGTCCTTTAGTTCTCCCACATAGAGGAGTGTATTTCTTCCATGGTTGAGAGGCAGGATCTTTCATTCTATGGATAGCGTAGCGTACTGATAATGGAGTACTTTGTCGCAGTAAGTGGGCTTAAGCACCATATAGACATATGGTTTGACTAAATCCCCATATTTTTGGAAAATGTTCAGGTGTTTTAAAACACAATGGGCCGGATTCTCGTACCTCGGCGCATAGTTATGTGGGCGTAGCGTATTGAATATACGCTACGCCGACGTTGCGCAGATCGGCGAGCACAGTATTAACAAAGCACTTGCTCCCAACGTTGCGCCAGCATAACGCAAATTCTTTGGCGTAAGCCGGCCTAATTCAAAGTAGGTGGAAGTGGGCGTGATCCATTTAAATGAAGCGTGACCCCATGCAAATGATGGGCCGAACAAACGGCGCATGTGCCGTCCCGTGGAAGCATCCCAGTGCGCATGCTCAAATTAACGTCGGAAAAAAAATCCGGAAGATACGTCGAATCACTGCCTATGACGTGAACGTAACCTACGCCCATCCCTATTCACGTACTACTACGTAAACGACGTAAAATACGACGGCTGTTCCCTGGTCCATACCTTAACATGACTTACACCTGCTTTATGAGGCTTAACTTTACACCGGACGTATGACTTACGTAAACCGCTTATAAGAATGCGCCGGGCGCAAGTACGTTCGTGAATCGGCGTATCTCACTCATTTGCATATTTGCAATGAGGCGGCCAGCGTAAATATACGTCCAAGATACGCCAGCGTAGGAAAGTTACGTCGGTCGGAGGAAGCCTATTTTCAGGCGTATCTAGTTCTATGGGCACGGCGCATAGATACGACGGCGCCCATTTACACTTACGCTGCGTATCTGTAGATACATCGGCGTAAGTGCTACGTGAATCCGGGCCAATGTTTGCATGTGTACGCTGTAACATTTTGTTCTGTTTGTATAGTCTTATGGCTGCACCATCTTTAATGTATTTTTTAGTGTGTGCCCCTCAAGTATTTGTTTGTTATGTGATCACCTTAGGGTGACCACATTTCCAAACTGCCATTCAGGGACCACCCCCCACCCCCCTTCCTAAAAAAAATAAAAAAATGTATATGTTTTTTTTGTGATCCCCATAGATTTCACTGGTTCATCCTGGGACCTGTAGTCCTTCACTGGTTGGGGCAGTCACATCTTCAGCTATGAGGGGTTCATGGTGGGACCTGTAGTCCTTCACTTTTGGGGGTCACATCCCCCAAAAGTGAAGGACTACAAGTAGCATGAACTCCTAATATATAAAGATGTCACCCCCTTTCCCCCCCCCCCCTAAATTTGAAGGACTACCTAAGGGTGTGATCCCATAGATTTCACAGGTTTATGCTGGGACCTGTAGTTCTTCACTATTTGGGGGGTGGGGGGGTGTCACATCTTTATCTCTAGGGGGGTCATGCTGGGACCTGTAGTCCTTAACTTTGTGGAGGTCACACCCCTGATATCTAAAGATTTGACCCCCCCAAATTTCAAACTCCCAGCATGAACCCGTGAGATCTAAGGGTGTAATTCCATAGATTTCACAGATCTATGCTGGGACCTGTAGTTCTTCACTAAATGGGGGGTATCACATCTTAAGCTCTGAGGGGTTCATGCTGGGACCTGTGTCAGTTTCATTCCGGGACACTGTATTGTCCCAAAGTGAAGGTGTCCGGGACAGACCTGCAGAATGCGGGACTGTCCCGGGCAATCCGGGACACGTGGTCACCCTAGATCACCTGGACACAGAGGTAATGCGATCCCCTGTTTTTTGGGGACATTCCGATCACTGGGCTCCCAGGTACGTGCTTTGTGAGCCGCTCAAGAGCCTCTGATGCAGGAGGACATTCAGGAATGTTCACCTGCATCGGCACGCATCTCGTCCAGTTATTTATGTACATGGGCCAGATGGGAAGCGGTTACTAACTCCAACCAAGAGCCAGCCTGCTTCTTGCATCAAAACCGAGGGCTTGTTAAGAGGAGTATTGAGGCAGGGTGCTGTAAGGTTTTCTGGAAGCTATATAGCACCCTACCAGCCCCTGTCACTAGTTATGATCTGCCTGCATTGCAAAGAAAAGCACAGATATATAGTGATAAAATCATTGGGTCTAAAATAAGGTAAATAATTAAAACAAAACGGTAAAAGGTTTTATTTGAAAGTTTCTTTAGCATGTCGATGAGGAGGAAGGGAGGAAGTGGAAAAGGCATAATGTAAGCAGATTAATCTTTAGCCTTGATATAAAATATTTGTATTTAATAATAATAACTTTGGTGTCGCTGCAGTAATTGTAACAATCCTCACTGTGGTCATTATTGTTACCTCTGGCAAAACAATAAACTATTTGGTCTTATCTAAAAATACATTAACTCAATAGACTGTCTTGCACTATGCGGGTCCTTCTGCCTAGGATACATCAATGCTATCATTATTAGAACAGAAGACCCAGGAGAATAAAAATTGTTTTTTGATGAGCTCCATTTTCCTTTTCTACCAGCAATCATTTGCCTTTTTCAGGTATTCATAATACTGACATGACCTTTACAATAAGGAGGAACAGGAAATCAATTTGGCCATGAAGACTGATGCTTATCTTTTTCTGCAAAGCTAGGAAATGCCATTATAACTAAAGTCAGCCATAGACAAATCACAATTAGGTTGGTTCAGCAAGAACTGACTACATTTTGTTCCACCTATGGGAAGGCTGGTTATACTGAAGTTGATCTATTAATCGACATCAGTACAACCAGTCTGAGTTTTTCTCCTGCTCAACTATAGTCGCTGGCGGTGCTCATTGTATTCTGACAGTAGGGAAACCTTCCACTGTCAGAATAAAATACTAACAAATCAAAAAAAGGTATGCAAGTGTGGTGGATGATTATAAAATCCCTATTTTCAAATTAGGCTAATTCTTTTTATTATTGGAATCGCTTGGATGTTGCCAAATGTTGCTTTTCTTGCTTTTCTTATAAGATATATATGCATGGGTGAAATATATGTATCACAACAAAAGATTATTCTCCTTAAAGAGCTTATATCAGGAATGATATATAATGATTTGAAAAGTTATGAATCCAGCATTATACAAGAACAGATGCTGCTATCCTCCATTACATATGTGTCTCTATTCACCCCTTCCCTGCATTCCTGGATAACTTTCGAGAGGAAGTTCCCAGCCCCCACTGCATTTCCTGTATAGCTTTCCATAGCTTCAAGAAGAAACTGTGACTTTGCCCCCCATCTTCTCTTCAACCCCCACCAAAGGAATTCTATGTAAAAATGGCGAATGAGTTTGAAAAAGGACACAAGGGAACTTTATGTCACATGACAAGAAGGGTGTGTGCAGCTGGTCTGGGATGAACTTGTGGAATAGGAAACCATCCTTTATATGAACTGGCCAATGACAGCCTTACAAGGGGAGTGGGAGGATTTTTGTGATGTTGTATTTTCAATAAAGCTTAAGAGAGGAGGCTTGCTCCTTCCTGTTGTTGGAATCGAGCCAGAGGTGAGCATGTGAATCTTTCTTTCTCCATAAGATTGCATTGTCTCACTTTATAATTTGAATCAGCCGCAGAAATGGATAGCCCTGAGGTTGTCAGGTTATCAATTAATTAATGAGTCTACATCACAAGGCTCCTCCATAGTAGTCCGGTTTTGTGAAGCAGATGCAGTTGGCAGGTGTCACACTTACCCAAAAGAGGCCCCGTTACCAGGGTTATATGCTAATGAAGCAAGAATCCAGCTGGATTAGTCCCTCTAAAATAATGTGGCATATGGAAAAAGGAAGATGTAATAAGAAATTTCAAAGAATTTATCACTGAGGGACTGCTGGGTGAGACTACAATTATTTATTACAAATGGCGAAAGCAATCAGTGCAAAAATATGTGTAAAATAGATCCCCTTCCCAAATAAATGCAAGCTGAACACTTAAGGAAAATCACAAGATCCAGAAAAGTACATGTTATAAAGGTTAGTGCAGCACATAAGATTCAAATGATGTAATAAAAGTGAAAAAACCCAGAAAAAAACCTGGGCCAAAAAGTTAATAAAAATCAAAGTCCAGTGGCGTGATCCCTCCACCACTATAGGATTGGTCACTCTCACCTTAAGGCATGGACTCCTGTGTTACCAGGTAGTCATGCAAGCAGGAATACAGATACACCTGATGGCAAGTTGTCTTATCAGGTCCCTCAGTAATCCGCAGCAGGATATTAAACCATGTATGTATCTGTATTACTGCTAGCATGACTACCTGGTAACACAGGAGTCCATGCCTTAAGGTGAGAGTGGCCAATCCTATAGTGGTGGAGGGATCATTTATTGTTTTTGAATCTACACCACTGGTGAATTTTCAGTAGATTCTGGAATTTGTTCGTCACACATTTTCTTGGACTTTTTATTCACGTTGGACTTTGATTTTTATTAACTTTTTGGCCCAGGTTTTTTTCTGGGTTTTTTCACTTTTATTGCATCATTTGAACCTTATGCGCTGCACTAACCGTTATAACATGTACAATTATTTATTATTATCCACATATGAATTTATTTAACAAATGATGAAAAAATACACGTATCTACAAAGCGCTATTTAAAAAGACACTGGATAAGGATTCAGGTGGCCACCACAACCTTACATACCACATTCACCATCTCCTGCAGCAGCAAGGCTTTTTTCTCAGGGAATAGGTGCAGGAACTCCACCCTTATGAGTCACAATTCGTCCCCGCCCCCTACCCGTTTCTGAACACCATCCATTGGTTCCACCCCCTACCCACCTCCCAGTACAGCACCTTTCAGAGGATACAGAACCAACTATTTTGTGATAGTCAGTAATTTCTGTGAAATTTGTTAATGAAAACAAGAAAGGTAGTAAAACAGATCCCTTGCAAAGAGCAACAATAGACTCCACCCCAGAAACAATAGACCCCATGCAGAAACAATAGACCCCCCCCCGAAACAATAGATCCCCACACAACAAAATACTTTCCCCTCAGCAATAATGGACCCCTGCACAACAAAATACTTCCCCCAGCAACAATGGACCCCCCCCCCACAACAAAACACCACCCCTAGCAGAAATAACAGATTTCTCAGCAGCCAGCATCAATAGACTCTCCACCAGCCAGCAACAATAGACTTTAGCCTCAACAGTAGATCCCACCCAGCAACTATTGACCCCCAGCAAGATAAGACCCCCCCCACCAACAGTAGACTTACCCAGCAACAATAGACCCCCACCCCAAAACAGATTCCCACCAGCGACAATAGATACCCCAACAGCCAGCATCATTAGACCCTCCAGCAAGACTTTCAAGTACATACATTCAGTGCTGGAGGTGCCGGATCTGCGTTCCCGCTGAAAAAAAGCCCTGTGCAGGAGTATAACAACCCTGTCTATTCCGTAGGAAAGTAATCTTCAGATACTGGCACAATGAGCATAACCAGATAACAGAAATGAATGAATTCAATAAGGAAGAAAGAGAAGCCTTAGAAGCCCTGAAAGCGCTGAATGTGATGCCACATCTGAACCCCTCTCCCCCTCCTCAGTTGAAGGTCTAGTGTTGTTGCATTTACATCAGATTCCATACAGCTCATGTCAGTGGGGCCTGTTCTCATTATTGAATGCACTGGTGGTTATTATAGAATTATTCCGCACTTGTGTGAAAAAAACATATGGCTACACGTGTTTTAGCACATGCAATACTGGACTCATTTATATTTGTATGTAACAATAATTATTGGTATTCTTAAAAGTGTAGCTTTTGTAAACCTCAACTACTGGACAACTGTAGCCATGATAAAACTTGTGACAGATGTTGCAGCTGGTATATTGTTAAAAAAAGTAGACAAGAAGACCGCCTGTGCTATTATGCAGACACCAGAAATAAAAATGATCCAATCCATTAACTTATAATTGCATATTGAACACGGCTGCTGTTTAGACACCAGGAAATTGCATTGTACCCAAATGCTAATGTATGATTTTGTTTTCCATGTGATTCAAGTCCTCCATCAATGTACTGACCCGCAGGCTATTTTTTCCAACAATCAGTAGTCCATGAAATTTTGTTATGTAAATGTATTTCTTTTTAATATTATTTTCAATATTTGTTGTTTGAAAACATCCATCTGACCACATACAGATGAAGTACAAGTTATAGTATGACATCTAGTCTAGAATTATACTGATCCTGTCTTCTTATTGCCATCTGCAAAATGCCTGAGGGAGAAAGTTATCTACTTGGGAGCTAAGCTAAGACTGGATTGCTCCTTTAACT
The DNA here is from genome assembly GCF_905171775.1 of Rana temporaria. NCBI lineage: Eukaryota > Metazoa > Chordata > Amphibia > Anura > Ranidae > Rana > Rana temporaria. The sequence goes on along the minus strand of NC_053490.1, from coordinate 464,408,666 downwards.
ATAAGGCAAGGAGGTGCAGTGAGGTCAGTGGCTGGTGAGGCACTGGCTAGTATCAGAGCCAGATACACCCCAGGTTACATACGCTGCGATTGTTAGAGCGAGAGCAATAATTCTAGCACTAGACCTGCTCTGTAACTCTAAACATGTAATCTGTAAAAGATTTTAAAGCGTTGCCTATGGAGTGCTGAATTTTGGCACCATTCCACGAGTGTGCTCAATTTTAAAGCCTGACATGTTAGGTTTCTTATTTACTTGGCATATGATCATCTTTCACATTTCACGTTAAAAGCGCCACCAAAGCGTCGGTGCAGCGGCATTGCCCATTGATTTCAATGGGCAGGAGTACTTTAGAAGTGGTATATACACTGCTCCTACAGTGCCTCAAAGATGCTGCTTGCAGGATTTTTTTTTAAATCCTGCCAGCACACCGCTCCAGTGTGAAAGCAGCCACTTAGCACTAGTGTCATCCCTCTCCCCCCACTTAGCACCAATGTTTCCCCACTCCCCCAAATTAGCACATTGCCCCCTCCACTTAGTATCTATGCCCACCCCAACTTACTACCAATGTCTTCCCCTTTTCCCCAGCTGAGCACTAATGCCCCTTCTCTGAAGTAGTTGAACTGATCAGACATGTCAGTGTGTTACTCCCTGCGTGCATGTACATCTCCACTTTACAATTCGGAACAGCAGTAGAAATCCATCTTGCACCCCTTTGAGGTTCGGAACCCTCACATGACCTGCTAAATCTTCTAATGCACTATGTGCAGTGAAATTGGACTAAGCCCTTTCAGTACAAGAGGGGAACCTGTACAACTGTGTAAGACTGAAGGAAATGCTGGATTTTGGTTTTAAGAAATCCAAAGGTGTTTTCAAGGTCAAATCTTGTATTTTCTTTACCATGGTTGATTTAGTTTGAAAATGTTAATGCAATATACGGTAACTCACTCACTAAACATGTTTATATGTTGTACACAATTATTTGTTACACTTCATTCGGCATTTTATCCCATCAGCATTATTTATAATCCTGCAAGTGAACAAATAAAATACAGTATGAAAATTGCATATTTCCCAGTATGTGGTCCATTAAAATACATTTACTAATCTAGTGTTTTGAGGCACAAAACAATATTATTCCATAATTCAGAGATAATTATAATGGAATGAATCACTCATTCATTGTCAGAAAATGCAATATGATGGCTTTGTAAACCAAGAATAGTTTGCTCTATTTACTACAATTCTAATGCAATTTCAGGCAAGTGAGGCTCCATTATAGTACGGGAGATACAACAGTTTATTTTGAATTTTGTATTGCTTTGCATCTCCATATGTCTACTGTAAATATTATCCAATTATTAAGCAGTTAATTGTATTATAAGATTTATATAGGTTACGAGTTACGACCTCCCTTTTAGTTTGGTTGATATAACAGGAACACAATTTGGAGACATTTGTCAACCCATAACAGGAAGTACTTGAACAAAGTCCTTTATGGTCACTACATATTATTTAAATGCACACTGCAGATTTTTTTTAAACTTTCAAAATGAAATTAACATGTTAAAATTTTAGATTTTAGTAATTTGGTTAGATCTATTCGAGGGTGGATTCACATCAATATTTTGTGGTAATGCCTGGTAAAATGCATGTCTCTTATAAAATGCACACTTGCGAGTATATGTGCTGTGCAGGGCTATTTATTCTGAATGCCACGTATTGTACATATAGTAAGTAAATATGCAACTACTCTATGGTGCACCACAACATGAATAAGGTGTGATTGTGACGAGTAGGATATATTTCTTTGGGAAGATAAAACTTGTAAAAGTCCAGTAAAGAAACACTTTCAAATTTTTCTTTCTTTCTTTTCTTTCACAGTGCAAACACATGTTTACAATCCTCTCCCCCCAAAATCAACAAGTTTAACCACTTAAGGACCACCCATCGCATATATACTGGGGCAGGGCGGCCCTATTGCGCAAAGCGATATACCCTGGCCTGCTGGCCACTCGCGATCACTCCTCTGAGAGGCAGAATGGGGATTTGCCTATGTACACAAAGCAGATCCCCGTTCTGACAGGGGAGTAGAGAGAGATCGTCTGTTCCTAGTGATCAGGAACAGCAATCTCTCTCTACTCCCAGTGAGCCCACTCCCCCCACAGTTAGAAATACTTCCCTAAAACACTCTTAACCCCTTGATTGCTCCCTAGTGTTAATCCCTTCCCTGTCAGTGTCATTTATACAGTGCAAATTTTTATCTCTGATCACTGTAATAATGTCACTGGTCTCAAAAAAGTGTCAAAAGTGTCCGATCTGCCCGCTACAATGTCGCAGTCCTACTTAAAATCTCTGATCACCGCCATTACTAATTACCGCCAAAGACTAATAATAAAAATGCCATAAATCTATCCCCTATTTTGTAGACGCTATAACTTTTGCGCAAACCAATCAATATACGCTTAATGCAATTTTTTTGCCAAAAATATATAGAAGAATACATATTGGCCTAAACTGATGAATACATTTGTTTTTGTTTTTTTTACATTTTTTATTGGATATGTATTAAAACAAAAAGTAAAAATTCTATTTTTTTGTTTATAGCTCAAAAAATAAAAACCGCAGAGGTGATCAAATACCACCAAAAGAAAGCTCTATTTGTGGGGGAAAAAATTGCATACATTTTTTTTGGGCACAGTGTCGCACACCCAGGCAATTGTCAAATAAAGTAACGCAGTGCCATATCGCAAAAAATGGCCTGGTCATTAAGGGGGTAAATCCTTCCGGGGCTAAAGGGGTTAAGTAAGTTTACGATTTTGAGTTAGGCCGCATTTATGGCCATCTTGGGCTGCATGTGGGTCGCAGGTTGGACACCCCTGCTCTAAAGTTTATACATATGAAAAAATGACATACACACAATGTGGATTCCCAAAAAAGTATTGTTTATTATGGGCTAGATGGCTAGACATCCCCTTACATTAGGGTCCCCAGAACCACCCACCTCACATCAGGAGTCACCCCCCCCTAACATCTGGGCCACTAAAATCATCCCCTTGGTCATGGTCCCCAGAGTTAACCTATCTTACCCCAGAGATCACCCCACCTTACATTGGGGTCCCTAGAGTCACTCCCTTAAAGGAGAGTCCCCAGAGTTTCCCCAGTTATATCAGGTCTTTAGACCCCCCCCTCCCCGTTTTTATATCAGGGTCCTCCATCTCTTTACATCAGGATCCCAAGAACCCCTCTTGAATTACAGGCAACAAGAATGAAAGATAAAAAGGGGTGCTTCTAAAGCTGTCCAAAGATGGTTGTACTAAATATGATCTATCGCTCGACTGAACAACCAGCCTGCAGTTAAAAAAAAATTATATGATTACAACTGGTGGCAGAAATCACTGTATTCTGATGGCGTGGAAACCCCACGCTATAAGAAGACAATAGCTGCACGGTAGAAATTCTTCCATCAATACTGAATGTGTTAATGGGGAAATCAAGCGATTTTCTTCCTTCAGCCAGTGGTTGAAGGAAAAGATAATTAATTAATGTATGGCCAGCCTAATCCTAAAGCCTTGTACACATGGTCTGACTGTTGGACGATCGAGCTTCTGATTTTTGTCAAAAGGGCGTGTGCCAGGATCTTGTCTTGCATACTATCGGTACACAAATTGTCGTTTGACAAACAGGAACGAAGTGATGTACTATGAGAGTATAAAAAGGAAGTTAATTTCTCAAGCGCCACCCTTTGGGCCCCTTATGATAATTTTGTGTTAGTAGAAGTTTGGTGAGCGTTGATTCGCGATTTTCAGATCGTACAAAACAAATGCCTTTTAAAATACGTTTGGCACAACTACATGCAAAACAGCTTCATTATTATCCCATTAAAAAAAATTAGAATTTTGATATTTCATCAATTGCCTCATCACGAATGTTAATTGTAGTTTACAAGACCAAACTCTTCCCAGTCGTTCCTTGATTCTGCGCATACGTGTTTGTACTTTCGACTTTTGTGTGGCAGATTTGTGTACTGACATCTGAAAATCAGACGTGGAGCCATTAGTCACCAAAAATTTAGTAGCCTGACATACAACATTATCCCCTTCTCCTCTGTGGTCGCGGCAGCGGATGTCACAGCTGAGCCGAGCAGAGAGCAGCCACCTCCTCCTGCATGCACAGCACTGTGTAGACATAAAGGAGAAGGAGATCTCGGGTGTGCAGACTGGCTCGCACCCCCCCCCCCCCCCCCCCCCAAAGCCACAGGCTCTCCAGTCTCCATGTGTGTTCTGATGTAGGGCAGGGAGGGGGGTCTGCACTGTAGGGGGTAGAAGAACTGATGATCGAACTAACCCCAGGAGAAGTCAAGAAAGTGCCTTTGCTCCTGCATGCCAAACCTGGCAAGACTTAGCCAGGGTATTTTGTTATGATTTCATGTGGATTGAAACTTCAGAAGCCGTAAGATGTTTCACTTCATAGCCACTGGTCTGTTTTTAGCCTTATGAATTATATGTATACCAAAACGTTTTTTTTAGGGGGAGTGGAATAAAGAAGGGTTAGAACCTTGTTTTAATTTCTGTCTGTTTTCCTACTAGGTAGCTTCTCTGTCTGTCCCAATGATCACTGAATGTGAGGGAAAATTCAAAGTTGTAACCAAAACAAGAGGTGATCCTGAAGCCCAACTCTGGGTCTGTACTTGCACTGCAAGGGTTACTTTCTGGCTTTATCTAGGGGTGAAATAAACACTTCTACTCATCTGATCCTCTGCTTCCCAGCAGATGGCTCTCCGGGGGGTCTGTACTGTAGCGGGGACCTGCACGGTAGCGAGGGTCTACACTGTAGAGAGGTATGTGTAAAATGCAGGGGGTCCAGAACTGTTAGGGGGGTATCTGTGTAACATACAGATGTCCAGAGCTGTTGGGGAATGTGTAATGTAAAGGGGTCCAGAGGTGCAGGGTACTGTGTAATGTAAAGGGGCCCAGAGGTGCAGTTGTGTACACATAAGTGACAAAAATATATTGAAGGATGCAGAGGTATGCAGGGAGCACAGTGTTTTTTTTTACATGTTATGGTGGGGGGGGGGGGGGTGCCAGATATAGGATCCACTCTGGGATTGGGAGGTTTTCAGCAGCTGGGCACAATGTCCAGAGGCTAAGGTAGGAAGGGGTGGTTGGTTCTAGGGTGGGGGGGCACAGCCCTCCTCAGCACCCCTAGATCCAGCCATTTTCTAGCTGTATCAAAAGGCATCAATCAGCCACAAAAACACTATTTTTCTTGTCATTGCTTTACATCCTGCATGTTTCTGATATTTGAGCATGTAAAAGTATCTACCCACATTCCAGTTTGCTTGGTAAAATGCTAGCACACAAACTATATGATCAGGAGCTCCCAAAAGCTTTCCTGATTCAATGTGCATCAATTCAATGTGTGTGCAAAATCAATTGATTTCTTTTTCACATGATAACATTTTCACTTTTTTAGTGAATTGAGTCAACAGTTTTATGTACTACTAGTTTAATGTTATACCATACTGGTATATCCTGAACTTCTATATAAATGTGACTACCTATCAAAGATTTGTAAATTCCCTTTTAAGTCGTGTATTCATTATTTATTTACAAATTTCCCACATTCCTCTTTTGTAAAAACGAATTAGCCAACAAATCTTTTAACACAGGAAAGAATTAGATTTCTTAGAAAACTGCAGTATTGGTCTTAATAAATCTGGGTTTTCTCTTTGGGGTTGATTTAATAAAGATAAATAGATGGTGCAAGAGCAGTTGCTCCAGATCTTAGTAAATAAGCAGAAGCTCTGCTGACTTTTATCATCCAATCACGTGCAAGCAAAAATACTGTTTCTTTAATTTCCTCGCACATGATTGGGTATTCTTTGCAAAGTGAAACTTTACCTCATTTACTAAGCTCTGAAGCAACTGCACTTGCAGAGTACAACTGTATTTTGCAAAGTGCACAGTCTTTTTTCCTTTAGTGAATCAACCCCTTTGTGCCCAGAAACATCTATAGCTAGACATCCTTTTGGCTTTAGTCCAACTTCATCATAAAGTCTAGTCTACCTCTATTTGCCCTTTGTCTTTTTTCAGTAATAAACTGAATACCCTTTATCCTGAGGGTATATATTTCTGTACATTTTAACGTTTCTTTGTCCATGGGATTTTTTTTAGCAGGATACTGAAGAGCTCTGCAGTTTCCAATGAATAACATTTAGTCTGATTCTTCATCATGACCTGAACTTCTTGGCTGAACCTTCACAATATGTTCAAACCTCTCAACCAAGACAAGGTAACAATTCCAAACTGTAGTTGATTCTTTACAAAAGCACAAAGTTTTCACTTACGCTAGATATTGCATTTCCGAGAACATTATAGTAACAACCATCAGGCTCTGTAAGGCTGAAAGTACATTTTTTTTATAACCCTGCGGTGGGCCTTTTATGGGAACCTAAGCTTTGTTAATTACATGGAGGGTACAAGAGCAAGAAAGACAGTGAGAAAGATATTCAGGCTATTTCTTCTTAGATTGTGTTCAGACCTCATGTTTAGAAAGAGAAAAAGCAATTCAGCACAGTTACATTTTTCAAGAAGTTACATTGCTACTGTTACATTTAAATCAGTAAACTGACAGCTCAGCAGTTTGCTGTCTTTACCGGTAAATGAAGGATTAAAGCCTTACCATTGTTTTATAGTTAGATATAGAAGACTGCTTAAAGGGTAACTCCACTTAAATGGGGAAAAAAATTGCAATATATATATATATATATATATATATATATACCCTGTTTCCCCGAAAATAAGACCTACCCTGAAAATAAGACCTAGTGTTATTTTCCAGGAGGGCTGCAATATAAGCCCTACCCCGAAAATAAGCCCTAGTTTAAAATTCTTGTAAAATCCTGTAATCCACCCTATTACAATAGTATATGATGTACAATGTGTGTGTTTCTGTAATATAATTGTGGGGAAGAGAGCTCCGGCGGGTCACAGAAGCACAGAATGGCGCTATAACAAAGGTATTTGGCACAATTATATTACAGGAACACTCACATTGTACATTATATACTACTGTAATAGAGTGGATTGCAGGATTTTACAAGCATGTTAACTCAGTTCACACTGGGAATTCCTGACAGGCAGGGAGGGAGAGGGGGAGAGAAGACAGCACATTACATGGTAAGACCTACCCCGAAAATAAGCCCTACTGTGTCTTTTGTTGGCATAATTAATATAAGACCCAGGCTTATTTTCGGGGAAACACGGTATATATATATATATATATATACACACACACATATATATATATATATATATATATATATATATATATATATATATATATATATATATATATATACATGTAGCACTACCCCCGAAGGAGCTGCTGGTTTGTTTTGGGTGGCATGTTACCTCTATTTCCTTGCCGTCTGGGGTATAAGATGAGAGTTAAGAAAAAGTTCAATGTCCACACTTTAGACTTCTTTTTCTTTGCTTTATTTGCTGAACTTGGTAAAAGAATAAAAAAAGTAGTTGAAGAGGTAGAAGGGTAATAGGTAATAGGTTCAGGTGTACAACTTCTGTCCGGAAACACTCCTGCTTCCAGCAACACAGCTTTCGTAGCCACTCTAGCCAGAGTGGGTATTGCGCACCTGGATAGACCTCTCTCACTAGCCTAGCAGCCAGGATGTCACACGGAAATTTGGTAAAGTCTCTGCCACAGACCTTCCTTCAGATGGAGATATGTTCGGTCCAAAATCCTCTCACACAGAATTCAGCACCCGGATCTCTCCCGATTAACTTCTTGCAAACTTAGAACTGACAGACGACCATCATTCAGCCCCAGGGCCGGACTGGGAATAAAAACCAGCCCTGGAAAAATGTCATACCAGCCCCATAGTTTAAAAAAAATTCGGACACTAGCGGGGGTTAAAAGTGCCCCACTGCCCCCCGAAAAGCACTGCAAAAAAGTTAGTAAAGCACCGCTAAAATTTGCATCGCTTTACCGCCGACGCCCCCAACGTCTCAATGTGAAAGCAGCCTAAGGTAAAGGGGGGGGGGGTTACGGATATAAGGGGGAAACCTTTATATCAGTGTCCCTTTACATTATTGTATTAACTCCCCCTTACATCAATGACCCCCCCCCCCTTAGGCTGGCCTTGCGGCGCTGTCACTGACCTCCTTTTAGGTGCACCTTGCAGGGATCAGTCAGGCGGCTCCAGCTTGGTGGCTCTGGTTTTCCTATAGTCTCCTTTCCACAGTCCACTCACCTCTGACTTCTCCCATGACCCCCATCCCAGCGACACTCCCACTCTTGACTCCTCTCCAAACTCCCTCAGAGACTGGCGACTTCACATGATACAGGAGATGGTCAGAGACTGCAGACATGATACAAGAGATGGTCAGAGACTGCAGACATGATACAGGAGATGGTCAGAGACTGCAGACATGATACAGGAGATGGTCAGAGACTGCAGACATAATACAGGAGATGGTCAGAGACTGCAGACATGATACAAGAGACCAATGCAGAGAGAACAGGCAAAAAAATATATATAAATGCACATTTTTTTACCTGAATTTTTTTTTATTTATTATTATAATAAATACATTCACATTTTATTATTATTTACAGTATATTATTTTATTATAATACATAAGTTAACTCCATGAGAGAGGGGCTACAATGGCGAGAGAGAGAGAGAGAGAGAGAGAGAGAGAGAGAGAGAGAGAAAGGGGTTGCAATGGTGAGAGAGAAATGGGCTGCAGTGGTGAGACAGAGAGAAAGGGGATGCAGTGGTGAGACAGAGAAAGGGGCTGCAATAGTATGAGAGAGAGAGAGAGAGAGAGAGGCTGCAATAGAGAGAGAAAGAAGGGCTGCAATAGAGAGAACGAGAGGGGCTGCAATAGAGAGAACGAGAGGGGCTGCAATAGAGAGAACGAGAGGGGCTGCAATAGAGAGAGAGAGAAGGGCTGCAATAAAGAGAGAGAGAAGGGCTGCAATAGAGAGAATGAGAGGGGCTGCAATAGAGAGAACGAGAGGGCTGCAATAGAGAGAACGAGAGGGCTGCAATAGAGAGAGAGAGGGGGGCTGCAATAGAGAGAGAGAGGGGGGCTGCAATAGAGAGAGAGAGGGGCTGCAATAGAGAGAGAGAGAGGGGCTGCAATAGTGAGAGAGCGAGAGGGGCTGCAATAGTGAGAGAGAGAGGGGCTGCAATAGTGAGAGGAGCAGCAATAGAAAGAGAGAGGGGCTGCAATGGTTGGAGGGAGAGAGGAGCTGCAATAGAGAGAGAGAGAGAGAGAGAGAGAGAAAGAGAAAGAGGCTGCAATGGTGGGAGAGAGAGAGGGGCTGCAATGGTGGGAGATAGGAGCTGCAATAGAGAGAGAGAGAGGGGCTGCAATGGTGTGAGAGAGAAAGGGGCTGCAATGATGAGAGATAGAGGGGCTGCAGTGGTGAGAGAGGGGCTGCAGTGGTGAGACAGAGAAAGGGGCTGCAATATATATATATATATATAGAGAGAGAGAGAGAGAGAGAGAGAGGGAGAGACTGCAATAGTGAGAGACAGGAGCTGCAGTAGAGAGAGAGGGGGCTGCAATAGAGAGAGAGGGGGGCTGCAATGGTGAGAGAGATAGAAGTGCTGCTATAGTGTGTGAGAGAAAGGGGGCTTTAATGGTGGGAGAGAGGGGGGGCTGCATTGGTGGGCGAGAGAGAGAGAGGGGGGCTGCAATGGTGGGAGAGAGAGGGGCTGCAATGGTGGGAGAGAGGGGAGCTGAAATAGTAAGAGAGGGGGAGAGAGAGGGCTGCAATGGTGAGAGAAATGGGCTGCAATAGTGAGAGAGAGAGAGGGGGGCTGCAATGGTGGGAGGGAGAGAGAGGGGGGCTGCAATGGAGGGAGAGAGAGAGGGGGGCTGCAATGGTGGGAGAGAGGGGGGCTGCAATGGTGGGAGAGAGAGGGGGCTGAAATGGTGGGAGAGAGAGAGGGGGCTGAAATGGTGGGAGAGAGAGAGGGGGCTGAAATGGTGGGAGGGAGAGAGGGGGGCTGCAATGGTGGGAGGGAGAGAGGGGGGCTCTAATGGTGGGAGGGAGAGAGGGGGCTGCAATGATGAGAGGGGGCCTGCAATGGTGGGAGAGAGAGGGGGCTGCAATGGTGGGGGAGAGAGAGAGGGGGCTGCAATTGTGGGGGGGAGAGAGAGGGGGGCTGCAATGGTGGGGGTAGAGAGAGGGGGGCTGCAATGGTGGAGGGAGAGAGAGAGAGGGGGGGCTGCAATGGTGGGGGAGAGAGAGGGGAGCTGCAATGGTGGGGGAGAGAGAGGGCTGCAATGGTGGGGGGAGAGAGGGCTGCAATGGTGGGAGAGTGAGAGGGGACTGCAATGGTGGGTGAGTGAGGGGGCTGCAATGGTGGGAGGGAGAGAGGGGGCTGCAATGGTGGGAGGGAGAGAGAGAGAGAGGGGCTGCAATGGTGGTGGGAGAGAGAGAGAGGGGGGCTGCAATGGTGGTGGGAGAGAGAGAGGGGGGCTGCAATGGTGGGGGGGAGAGAGAGAGGGGGGCTGCAATGGTGGGGGGGAGAGAGAGCGGGAGCTGCAATGGTGGGGGGGGAGAGAGAGAGGGGGCTGCAATGGTGGGAGGGAGAGAGGGGGCTGCAATGGTGGGAGGGAGAGAGGGGGGCTGCAATGGTGGGAGGGAGAGAGGGGGCTGCAATGGTGGGAGGGAGAGAGGGGGCTGCAATGATGAGAGGGGGCCTGCAATATATATATATATATAGAGAGAGAGAGAGAGAGAGAGAGAGAGACTGCAATAGTGAGAGACAGGAGCTGCAGTAGAGAGAGAGGGGGCTGCAATAGAGAGAGAGGGGGGCTGCAATGGTGAGAGAGATAGAAGTGCTGCTATAGTGTGTGAGAGAGAGGGGGCTTTAATGGTGGGAGAGAGGGGGGGCTGCATTGGTGGGCGAGAGAGAGAGAGGGGGGCTGCAATGGTGGGAGAGAGAGGGGCTGCAATGGTGGGAGAGAGGGGAGCTGAAATAGTAAGAGAGGGGGAGAGAGAGGGCTGCAATGGTGAGAGAAATGGGCTGCAATAGTGAGAGAGAGAGAGGGGGCTGCAATGGTGGGAGGGAGAGAGAGGGGGGCTGCAATGGAGGGAGAGAGAGAGGGGGGCTGCAATGGTGGGAGAGAGGGGGGCTGCAATGGTGGGAGAGAGAGGGGGCTGAAATGGTGGGAGAGAGAGAGGGGGCTGAAATGGTGGGAGAGAGAGAGGGGGCTGAAATGGTGGGAGGGAAAGAGGGGGCTGCAATGGTGGGAGGGAGAGAGGGGGCTGCAATGATGAGAGGGGGCCTGCAATGGTGGGAGAGAGAGGGGGCTGCAATGGTGGGGGAGAGAGAGAGGGGGCTGCAATTGTGGGGGGGAGAGAGAGGGGGGCTGCAATGGTGGGGGTAGAGAGAGGGGGGCTGCAATGGTGGAGGGAGAGAGAGAGGGGGGGGCTGCAATGGTGGGGGAGAGAGAGGGGAGCTGCAATGGTGGGGGAGAGAGAGGGCTGCAATGGTGGGAGAGTGAGAGGGGGCTGCAATGGTGGGTGAGTGAGGGGGCTGCAATGGTGGGTGAGTGAGGGGGCTGCAATGGTGGAGGGAGAGAGAGAGGAGGGGCTGCAATGGTGGGGGAGAGAGAGGGGAGCTGCAATGGTGGGGGAGAGAGAGGGCTGCAATGGTGGGGGGAGAGAGGGCTGCAATGGTGGGAGAGTGAGAGGGGGCTGCAATGGTGGGTGAGTGAGGGGGCTGCAATGGTGGGAGGGAGAGAGGGGGCTGCAATGGTGGGAGGGAGAGAGAGAGAGAGGGGCTGCAATGGTGGTGGGAGAGAGAGAGAGGGGGGCTGCAATGGTGGTGGGAGAGAGAGAGGGGGGCTGCAATGGTGGGGGGGAGAGAGAGCGGGAGCTGCAATGGTGGGAGAGAGAGAGGGGGCTGCAATGGTGGGAGGGAGAGAGGGGGGGCTGCAATGGTGGGAGGGAGAGAGGGGGGCTGCAATGGTGGGAGGGAGAGAGGGGGCTGCAATGATGAGAGGGGCCCTGCAATGGTGGGAGAGAGAGGGGGCTGCAATGTTGGGGGAGAGAGAGAGGGGGGCTGCAATGGTGGGAGAGAGAGAGAGGGGGCTGCAATGGTGGGAGGGAGAGAGGGGGGCTGCAATGGTGGGAGAGTGAGAGGGGGCTGCAATGGTGGGAGAGTGAGAGGGGCTGCAATTGTGGGAGGGAGAGAGGGGGGCTGCAATGGTGGGAGGGAGAGAGGGGGCTGCAATGATGAGAGGGGGCCTGCAATGGTGGGAGAGAGAGGGGGCTGCAATGGTGTGGGGGAGAGAGAGAGGGGGGCTGCAAGGGTGGGGGGAGAGAGAGAGGGGGGCTGCAATGGTGGGGGGAGAGAGAGAGGGGGGCTGCAATGGTGGGGGAGAGAGAGGGGAGCTGCAATGGTGGGGGAGAGAGAGGGGAGCTGCAATGGTGGGGGAGAGAGGGGGCTGCGATGGTGGGGGGAGAGGGGGCTGCAATGGTGGGGGGAGAGAGAGAGGGGGGCTGCAATGGTGGGGGGAGAGCGAGAGGGGGGCTGAAATGGTGGGAGAGGGGGGCTGCAATGGTGGGGGAGAGGGGGGCTGCAATGGTGGGAGAGAGAGAGGGCTGCAATGGTGGGAGAGTGAGAGGGTGCTGCAATGGTGGGACGGAGAGAGGGGGGCTGCAATGGTGGGAGGGAGAGAGGGGGGCTGTAATGGTGAGAGGGGGCCTGCAATGGTGGGAGAGAGGGGGCTGCAATGGTGGGGAGAGAGGGAGGGGCTGCTGCAATGGTCGGGGGAGAGAGGGGGCTGCAATGGTGAGGGGAGAGAGGGGGGCTACAATGGTGAGGGGAGAGAGAGAGGGGGGCTGCAATGGTGGTGGGAGAGAGGGGGGCTGCAATGGTCGGGGGAGAGAGGGGGGCTGCAATGGTGGTGGGAGAGAGGGGGGCTGCAATGGTCGGGGGAGAGAGGGGGGCTGCAATGGTGGTGGGAGAGAGAAAGGGGGGGCTGCAATGGTCGGGGGAGAGAGGGGGGCTGCAATGGTCGGGGGAGAGAAGGGGGCTGCAATGGTCGGGGGAGAGAGGGGGGCTGCAATGGTCGGGGGAGAGAAGGGGGCTGCAATGGTTGGGGGAGAGAAGGGGGCTGCAATGGTCGGGGGAGAGAAGGGGGCTGCAATGGTCGGGGAGAGAAGGGGGCTGCAATGGTCGGGGGAGAGAGGGGGGCTGCAATGGTCGGGGGAGAGAGGGGGGCTGCAATGGTGGTGGGAGAGAGAGAGGGGGCTGCAATGGTCGGGGGAGAGAGGGGGGTTGCAATGGTGGGGGGAAAGAGGGGGGCTGCAATGGTGGGAGGGAGAGAGGGGGCTGCAATGATGAGAGGGGGCCTGCAATGGTGGGAGGGAGAGGGGGGGCTGCAATGATGAGAGGGGGCCTGCAATGGTGGGAGGGAGAGGGGGGGCTGCAATGATGAGAGGGGCCTGCAATGGTGGGAGGGAGAGAGGGGGCTGCAATGGTGGTGGGAGAGAGAGAGAGATTATACAGTTTACAATTTGCAGAAAAGGTAGGTGACAGAGAAAGGGGGGTGCACCATGCAACCTCTCTCTGCACCTACCTTTTCTGCAAATTGTAAACTGTATAATCTCTCTCTCACACCACCATTGCACGGTGCACTCCCTCCCCCCCCCCCCTCCTCTCTCTGAGATTATTATACAGACAGTTTACAATTTCCAGGGGCAGCAAAGGTAGGTGACAGAGAGAGGAGGGGGGGGCCCGGGGGGGTGCACCGTTATATGGTGAGAGAGAGATTCGAGACAGTCAGTATACAGGACCTTGTGCTCCAGGGTGGCCGGGCGTTCACTTCTTCTCCTCTGCCTTCACATGTGGCGCCGCACGGGAAGATGAAGATGACGTTCGGGTCTTCCTGCTCGGCTCCTCCCCTCCCTCGTCCACACGTGACATGATCGCTCCAGTCAGCGCGGGAAGGAAAGTGCAGCGGCGAGCATGGCGGCCGCAACCCGCCGGCGGCCGGCCCGCCGCTGCTTTTAACATACATCATGTGTGAGGCATTAACATGACAGTGAGTAACACTGGAGAGGGCAGGCGTATAATTGAAAGTGCGGCCGCGGCCGCAATGGCGGCCGCCGCCGTGGCCCACAGGCAGCTGAGCTGACACATTTTTGATTGACAGTAGGCGGCCTACCGGGAATTTTCCCGGTCTCCCGGTAGGCCAGTCCGGCCCTGTTCAGCCCTTTCAGTAATGGTGCGTCCTTCGATGAAGTTCAAGGCCTCTCCTGAGATACCAGCCTCTTGCTTGGTGCTCTCCAAGATAGGTTCTTTATCGAGTGGCTTCCTCCCTCAGGACGGACAGCACAGGACCACTCTGCAAGCGTAGACCCAGTCTGACTACCAGGTCTACTTAGTAGATCACAACCCTCGGACCAACGTGGTCCTGGAGCCAGGAACACTTTAACATGCACCCCCGGCCAGGAGGGCCACAAACGGGGGGTGGTGGGATGACAGACCCAGGATCGACGACGACCCGGACCAATGGCGTCTGTCCCTTAAGTACTCCTCCCCAGCATGCACAGCGGGACGATCAACTCCCACTGATTGGCTGCCTAAGGGAAAAACCCAAAACACCTTGACCTGACTGCTGCCACCCTTGGCCTGGGGTGGTAACAGCACCCCAGACAACAATAGTGATCACTCACAGTACAGCCATTGCTGGAACAGAGGCCCAAAATTTGGAAAAATCATACAGTCTGAGTCAACTAACTCTCAGACTACCCTCTAAATTTAAAGCAGCGCTGGCTAGAAAGTAGCAGGTCGCTACACACACATATATATATATATATATATATATATATATATATATATATATATATATATATATTGTATACAATTGCGGCACAAGTCATATTGTAAATGAATGTTATTAAAAATTACCTTTCCATTTGCAGCACTGTGATTTTCTGTAAAATGCAATGCAATATGGCTACCTGAACACCTCCCGAAAAAGGAGGGTTTGGCTTACTGATTTTCCCAGAAGTCTGTACTAAGATATCAGTCAGATTTTTGGCATCCCCTGCACCAAAAATGTAATGTTTGGTGAGATGCTCCTAAAGGGAAATCTTATCTAAGGGGATGCAGGCCCTGACACTTTCCTCATTATAGCCCTGCAGATGCAGCAGCTGATTGGTAATTATAAAACCACACTTATACAGATTGCACATGGACAACAAAATTGGATTCTGACACAAAGTTTGTTTAAAGCTTTGCAATGTACATTGATCACCCAGAGGGTAATGTTTTTTTCTCAACACAAGTGGAGTTACTCTTTAAAGCCCAATCACCATAAAATACTTCCAATCCTTACTCCCTAAGCACTTATATAGGGTATAAATTACGCCTCCAAACCAGAAGCAAGTGTTACTACACAATAATAAATATTGATGGGGACACTTTAGTCTATGACTATAAAGCTACTTCTCAATGATCTTATAAGTTCTAATCTACTGCTTCTGAATATCCATTAGAGATCCGCCTTTGTTTGTTCTGCTTTTCAGTTACTTTAGAGAGGGTGAAATGGTATAAAAATGACATAAAACGCATATCTGCATCTGTCCAATGTGATATTTTTATAGACACTTCAGGAACCAGTACAGAAACAAATTGGCATCTGAAATTCTTCTACTCACAGATGAAAAGCTAAATGAAAGACAATTATCATTCTGCACCTGCCTCACATTACCCATCATTTTCTGTGTCAGTCAACTGCAACAACACTACAGGAATACGTATGCCTTAATAACTTCTTATTACATAGAGAAAAAATGTGCAAGTAAATTGCTGACTAGATTTTTCCATACCATGAACAGAAAAAGCTCAATATTGATTGAATAGTTGTCCAGCTGTAAACAATTGCAAAGTTTGTCTATGTTGGCAAGGTCAAAAAGGTGAACAAAACCTGGAAATCTTAAAGTATAACTAAATGCATTTTTTTTCTTTTCGATTTGGATAGAGCAGAGAGAGATTAGAACACCTGTCAGGTTTTTATTCCTGTAACTCTCCAATCCCAGTTGATGCCTCCTTAGGGGAAATGAGTTGGAAGGAGCCAGTTGTAATATCGGAGAGCACGGTCCGCACTGCAGGCGGCCGTGCCACAATTTTTTGCTGTAACATTTTTTTAGTGCCTTTTAAAATAAATAGATTTTTTATCAAAAGACAATGCACTATTAGTCTTCCTCCAATTTTTTATCATCCATCATGAGCTGTTAACCGGGGATCCACTTGAGCCCTTTGAGGATGGTATATTGGAATCTATTTAATCAGCCGCGTGTGAGTGTCCATGCTTACTCATCCATCCGGGTCTGCAGGGAGCTGTTGTCCATTGTGAATCTCTGAGAGTTATTGGCTGAATCCGCGCAACAGAACCAAAAATATAAATATATGTACAGCAAAAATGATATATAGAACCAGAGAATTTGTAAGAACAGAAAATCTCTATATGTATGGTTCAAAAATGAAATATGAGTGTGTGTGGGTTTTGACGCCCACCAAAGGAATTTTATCAGGTGGCTGCCTCTACATGTTTATCCCACCTAGGTGGGATAATGAATGAATGTATTGAGAAAGATAGAATTGGCGCCAACCTAATAGATTCCTAATATGTGAATATAAATATAAGTAAAAATAAATTATCAAATGCGTGGTAAAAAATTAATTAGATTCAAATACAATGTGCACGTGAAAAGTGCTATATATAAAAAAAGTCCATGTGCAAATGTGATCTCTTAAAGAAGTGCTGGATGTTGAATAATAAAAAGTGCTTTGTGCCAAGTACAGTGCTGTTGGCGTATTCCACACAGTGACCCCTCCAACTGTGCTCTCATGTGGCCCGCACTCACCAGATCCTCCACCCCCTCTTGGGGTGAAAAAGCTTTCACAGTGTATGCCCTGTGTGGCACTCTGGCAGTTTCTCATCCCCCTGTGTTGCTGCTGATGTTTCCAATATTAGCTCATATGCAAGAGAGAGGGAATCCCAATAGTGTGATACCATTTTAAAACGTTTGACTTTATTAATAAATCTAGGTACTCACATTTAGGCAGATTTAAACAAGCGATATGAAAAGACAATTTTCGGAAGTGTATCTTGACAGCCGTCTGTTTGCTCGACTGGTTTCGTCATCCGACGTCATCTGAGATTTGGCAGACAGAGGAATGCATCCCTAAGCTGTGGATCAGCACACATGCTTGTGACCTATGTGGGTTTGGTAAGCAGCCAATTGTACACTAAAGAGTCCACACACCTTGGGACCCACAAGATAAGCAGATGTGTTTTCAATTCAGCCCATTTACTCTGCTGAATTTTATTTGCCTTCACATAGACTATATGGAACCTGAAAGAGACTGCTGATATATATTTATTAATATTTTTTTCCTTTTTAGATTATATACACATTGTGTTTGAATTGCATTGTTTATATTTTTTGATTATGCACATACATTTTTAAGAAATTTTGCATATCCACATGTGTTACAAGTCAATCTAGACCACACACTTGTTTCCAATTTACCCATTGTGTTCACATTGGGCAACATTATTGTGCATTATATTTTATATCACTGTTGGTTTTCCCATACGTTACATAGAATTAGCAGACCTTTAAGCCTCATACACACAATCAGATTATCCAACGGGAATTGTGTGATGACAGGCTGTTGTCGGAAAATCTAACCGTTTGTATGCTCCATCGGACAATTGTTGTCGGATTTTCCATGGACAAATGTTGGATACCATGCTTTAAAAATGTCTGCTAACAAGTGTGTGTACACAAGTCCGTCAGACAAAACTCCAAAGTACAAACACGCATGCTCAGAAGCAATGCTCACCATAAAACAACATTAGCAGAAGTTGCCCAAAGGGTGGTGCTAAAGAGCTGAAAAACCACATCGTTTTGTGTTTTTTGACCGACATATCTTTGCCGTTTGTATGCAAGACAAGTTCCTGGCCAACGCCCTCCGACAAAAGTCCTACACTTTGTCCGCTGAAAACCTGATCGTGTGTATGAGGCTTTACACTATCAATCACTTTTCATTCCTGTATTCAGGGTTTTTTCAGGTGCAGCAGACTTAATTAATTTAATTGTCAGTGCTTCTCTTCACCTACCCACATGTTTTTTATTCCTGTCAGTGTCCACGTTAGGGAATGTCTATTTGATTTGACTTGTTTACTGCTATCATTGAGAATGAAAATTAAAGAAAATACCAAATTTTGGATTGCCACCAGGAATTAGAGGGGAAATCTTCCAATGGTCACACTAGCTTATAGTGACTTTGGCGACAACCAGTGATTCTCTCACTTTGGAGGGATTCCCTCTAACTTCATATTTTGCATATTACATTTTAACTTCATATTTTGCCTAAGTGACAGGAAGTTAAGGAGGTAAATCTCTGCATTGGGGCTTACATGGTAAAAATACCTGACAGGGGTCTTAACCCCTTACTCTATTCAAAATGAAAAAATGTTTTATTGTTAGTTATAATTTAAAGTAGACAAAAGGGCTAACTGTCTAAATGTCCCAGTGGGACTTGTAATAGCATAATTGGCATCATTGGTATTAATTTACATAATTTAAACAAAAATCCATTTAATAGTACCTTTTTTTAAGTTTATTGTGCAGTTACATTACCATAAACATTACATTTCTGTTCCTTCCCCTGTGGGCAGTACACAAGGACTACACCTGTGCTGATGTGAGGGTAGGGGTGACCCAAACTGTGCTCACTGCTCGGTGCATCTGAGAATTACAACAAATGTTTCTCTTTTTATGTTTTAATACTGCAGCTTGTCTCCTTAATCTGCGTTCCCTTTTTTTCTAGGTAAATTGGAAATTAGTTTAGTGGAATTGGCTTCCGGTGATATAATTTCCGCTCTTTGGAGAGCACACCGGGTGCTACGGGTTTACAAGCAATCTGTTTTACATAAAGTATATTGTGAGTGCGCTATCTATTTTTCCTTTTACTTTATAAACAGTATTTCAATATGGAAGGCTTTCCTCTTTCTTTTTCAGCATGCAACACCGAATACTCAATGTGTGGACTTTATTTTAAAGACATTTATTTTTGGATTTGTAGTAGAGTTTGTACCACATTAGTATAGTGTCCTAAAATTGTTTGTTCAGCCCATTTTGGGTGGCTAGCGCTGTACCTTTTATAGATTTATTTTTGTATTCATTTAGGCTGCACCTTGTGGCAGTGGGGGTCCAGGTAACATTAGTCAGTTTATTACACATATATTTTTATTTCATTCTTTATTTTGTGTAGCGCGGGTGTTTTTTTAGTATTTCAGTGGAAATTGAGTTTCTCTTTTAACTCTGTTTGAAACAGTTTCCTCACTATTTCTTGCACAAATAGTAAAAGATCAACTACAAATAGTAGAAAAATTATTAAAGAAGGATTTTAACTGAATCTATGTTTTGCCCAAGCAGAGCAAATAAAAGAGTTCTCTTAACAGAAAGCCTGTGCACCTGCACATACTCACCTTCCCTTCACTCCTCTTGGGGAAGCTCCTATGTGACAATGCGGGTGCTTGGTAATTGGAGGTGCCAGCATCCAGTGCTGTTACATGGGAGCAGGAAAAAAGTCCTTAAAGCGGAGCTCCACCCAAAAATGGAGCTTCCGCTTTTCCAAACCCTCCCCCCTCCGGTATCACATTTGCCACCTTTCAGGGGGAAGGGGGTGCAGATACCTGTCTAAGACAGGTATTTGCACCCACTTCCAGGAACAACTCATGCGACAGACACGCCCCTACCCGCACCCCCCGCTGTCTCCTGGAAAATACACTGTTCCCAAGAGAGAGTGGGGACCAGTGACGGCGTGGTGTGCTACTCGCGCATGCGCAGTAGGGAATCGAGCAGTGATGCCGCAACAGCGCAACAGGGAATCGAGCAGTGAAGCTTCACTTCCCGATTCCCTAACCAAGGATGGCGGTGGGTGCAGCCGAGGGACAAACGATTGCTCGTCCTCGGCTGACGACATCACGGCCGCCCTGGACAGGTAGGTGTAAATTTTTTAGAAGTCAGCAGCTGCAGTATTTGTAGGTGCTGGCTTTAAAGAAAAAAAAATTGGCGCAACCTCCGCTTTTATGCCCTGTACACACGGTCAGTTCGTCTGATGAAAACAGACCAATGGATTTTTTCATCAGATATCCGATAAAGCTGACTTTGATCAGTCTTTCCTACACACCATCGGTTAAAAATCCGATCGTGTCCAACGTGGTGACGTGAAACACTACGACGTGCTGAGAAAAATGAAGTTCAATGCTTCCAAGCATGCGGCGACTTGATTCTGAGCATGCATGGATTTTTGACCGATGGATTTCCCCACAGACGATCGTTTTTTTCTATCGGTTTTTTAACCATAAGAAAAATTTAAAACAGGTTCTATTTTTTTTCACCGATGGGAAAAAAAAACGATGGGGCCCACACACAATCGGTTTGTCCGATGAAAACGGTCCATCAGTCTGTTTTCGTCAGACGAACCGATTGTGTGTACAGGGCATAACTCTGTGTAAGTTCCAAATCATGATATTGGAGCTTACACAGGTTATCCCCTTCTCTTCTCCTGGGGCTGAACAAAGTGCCAGTGTATTGAAGGTAGCGTATGTGCAGCCAGGGAGGGTGGCAGTTATTTAAACATATTGCTTCACACTGCACAGACAATGCACAGGTTCACTTTAAAGCAGAGTTCCAGTTGGTTCTCTCCCTCTCTTCTCCCGGGTGCCAGCATTAAAAGTGTGGGCACCCAGCTCTGACAGCTAGCGGCTTCACAGCCATGTGTGCACTGCGCATGTGTGAGTCACGCTGTGCCTCCTAAATGGTCGGGCAATCTTCTAGGACCTGTGATATGTCCCAGAAGATTGCAGGGAGGGAGCGGGATAGGTGAACTTCCACTCAAATCGCCTAAATGGCCCAAGCAAAAGTGGGAGCAGGTACCTGTCAAAAAATGACATGCAAAATGTGGCATAGGTGGGGGGAAGGAGTGTTAAAGTGGAACTTTCCATTTTGGGTGGAGCTCCTCTTCAATGAACAGTAATATAGCCTAAAATTCTTTTTTTTTTTTCTTGAGTTTCACATTTAATTGAAAGTAGTTTTCAATGAGTGAAGCATCTTCCAAGGGGTAAAACAATGAAAACACTCTTTATAGACTGGATATTGCATATTCTGTAAGGAGACACTCTATTTTTTTAAATCAGATTTTATTTTAATTGTTTTTATATAAACATATACACAAAAAAGACACACAAAAAAAAAACATCTCAAAGAACCATTACAAGCCATAAACAGCTACAAAGTACCGACAGAAAACCTGCCTATATAAACAAAACAATAAAAAAAAAAAAATATATATATATATATATATATACATATATATATATATATATATATATATATATATATATATATATATATATATGTACTGTATCATAGAGACACTCCATCCACAGTGCAGCAGCATCTTCTCTCAAAAGTTGGGATCTTCAGCTTTCCCAGGATCTCATCTGAAGATCTGTGACGTCACCCTCCCTTAGAGACCAAGTGGAAGTTGGGAAGTATACATTGTTTTTTTTTCTTTTCATGCGTTTTCCTTTTTCATTTTTGTGGAATATGGCATGTTTATGTTAGGGAATGGAGTACTAAGGAATAAACAGAACTTGGATTATGATACAAGGTCCTCTTTGAATTTACTTGACAGCATGTTACTTGTAAGGTTAGAACCATCTATTATTTATGACTACCTTCAACTCGCAAAGATACAGTAAGGGCTTCAGCTATCAATCTATTTAACTCAAGAAGACAATAAAATAAATCCTTTGCAATTAGATTAAAACAGCTCAAAGTCACAAGAGGGCAAGAAAAAGAAAATAATAAATAGATGACATAAGTATGTAGTAATCAATCAGAACCAAAAGCATTTGGAAAAGTGATTTCTCTATATTATAACCTGTTAAAATTCATCATCGGAGCTATGTTGCAACTTTGTCTCCTTGACTGTCTTCTGAAATTTTTTAAATAATTTTTATTTATGCTTCTTAAATGTACTATCATTCTTTCGATATAATTTGAGATATTGTGGAGCTTATGTGAGTCATAAGAACAGGATATTACTATAAATATCCACCAACCTTGTCACATAAGTAAAAAGATTCAAACAAATACAATTCTGTGAAGATCAAACAGAATACTTACATTTCCTGCAGCTGCACTGCTACAGGTGATCGAGGAGATGAAACTTTCAGAAGTGCCAGTTTCTCAACATATTTAATGGGATCATTTTTCAGCAACAGAGTAAAGTGTAGCAGCACCGCCAGAGGTAAAGGTAAGTATGCTGTTTCTTCTTTACAGGTACAGTATTTTCTTGCTTGAGACTTTTTACCTATGCGACTGGGTTATATTAAGGCATGAT
This sequence comes from Rana temporaria, assembly GCF_905171775.1. Taxonomy (NCBI): domain Eukaryota; kingdom Metazoa; phylum Chordata; class Amphibia; order Anura; family Ranidae; genus Rana; species Rana temporaria. The sequence continues at coordinate 464,386,183 of NC_053490.1, read as the reverse complement.
TGGAAAAAGGAGTTTTTCGCCTTTAAACTTCGTAGCCTTAAAAGGCTAAAGAAGAATGACAGAAATTATCTTTTAGAAAAACAGGTGTAGAATGTTAATTACGCAAACATCTGTGGTGTCTTTTCCAAAATCCACCACTCCTAAAGCAAGGCAAGACTGCAACAGTACTATCAGTTCAATACCTCCAGTCCATACACTCTTTTTCTTCCAGGAGCCACTATTTTGTTAACAAAATTAGTGATAGATTTCTGTTGGAAAAAAAATGCTTTTTCTGGTCCCAAAAGCAGAATGCCCTGGGACCAGAAGCACTGTGCTAAGATTAACATTGTGCTCTGATTAGGGCAGATGTGCCAATTCTTTTAAATGCCCCAACCCCCTGGCCTCAGTGCTGCCCACCACCATTCCTCCACAAGTGATGCCTCAGTTGGGTTCATGGACAGCTAGGCCCTGGCTCCAGTCACAGTTTTAGCATAGTTGTTTCTTGGAAAACATAGCACAGAGGTAAGCAGTGCTGTGTCATCCAGTACACAGGGAGAAAATGCCAAACTGTGTCCCCCCCCCCCCTATGAGTTGAATAGGGGATGGGGTGGAATTAATAGCAATGCACACAACATGTTGTACCGAAACATATGTAACATATGAATTTAATAGCAGTATTCATTCTATTCTGCAGTAAAATACGGGGAAAACAGTGATGTAGAAATATTCTTGTTTTGGTGGTGTCACTAAAAATAAAAAAAATGTTCCTGCCCTGGTGGTGCTATTAAATGGAAAGATGTCCCAGCATCGATAAAGTCACTGGAAGGAAAAATGTCCCTGCCTTGCCGGTGTCACTGGAAGGAATAAATGCCCCTAGTGTCACTAATGCCTTGTACACACGGCCGGATTTTCAGAGAAAAAAGTCAGACAGGCTTTTTTTCTAGGAAAGTCCGGCCATCTGTAGCCTCCATCTGACTTTTTTTTCAGAAGTCTGACGGACCTTAGATAGAGAACCTGTTCTCTTTCTTTCCGTCGGAATTCCGACGGACTCACAGCGGACCTTTGCAAGTCATAAAAGGAAAACATGCACCCTACATTTGTGGTGTCACAAGAAAAAATGCTCCTGCATTGGGGGCATCACTGGAAATAAAAATGTCCCTGCATTGGTGGTGTCACTGGAAGCAAAAAAAAATCTCCACATCAGTGGTGTCATTTTAAGGAAAAATACCCCTTGTCACTGGAAGGAAAATGCTCCTGAATGGATGGGTCAGCATTTTCGCCAGTAAAGTATGGGGTGAGGAGGATATTCTTCCTCCCCACCTGTCAAAAGTTCTTTAAACAGCAATCCACAGCAGACTGTGTTTTAGAGGCGTAGTATTACAACATGTATGAACAAGCCCTAAGGACAGTTTTTTTTTTTACAAAATCCTACAAGCTTCATTATGTTATTGGTTACAGGTTAGCAGTTTTTTTTTTTTTTTACCATGGGTGCTAACCGTAGTTAGTCAGAGGTTATCTCCTTCCACTAGAAGGCTGATCTATGAAACATGAAAAATAACTTTCTTCTAAACTTTACTATGATGACTCATAATATGTGCTATCTGACAAAATGTAATATTCTGCCTTTAAAGGGCCATTTTCATCACATTTGACATTTTTCTGTGACAGTGACTATACAAAGTGCTTTTAGTCTCTTAAGGCTGAAGAAGCTTTTGAAGTTTTTATTGTACTCAGTGAGATCCGTTCAACTTCGCCATGGTAAAAATAGATACAAATGTATAACGACATTTGACAACAGACTCAGCTCAGAATTTCTAACTTGCTAAAACAGAAATAGCATTCCACATCTCTACAGATCCCCAACAGCTACAAGCAAAATCTGATCTGAAAATTTTTCAATAGGCACAATGGATTCTTTAAAAAATAATATAATGCTGTATATGCAAGGCAGGAGAGCTATGCAAAGGAACAAAATGTATAATACATATTTTCTACGGATTGGTTATTTGGTGCCCTTTATTATGATTATTATGAATTTTCAAAATGTGCTTTAAAGTATTACTAAATCCACAGCAGTAAAATCAGTATGTATATGCAGTAAAACATGGTTGTTATACTCACTGTAAGGGGTTAATCTTGTGCATTGTCTTCTCTGAACCTCTCTTTCTTCCACAGACCCCAAACCATCTCCTGATAGAACAGAGACTAGGGGACAAGCTGCACATGCCTTTTTCCTCGACAAAATCCATCAAGAAACTTGGTGGCAGAGCTTTTTTGCCTAGGAAAACGGCCGTGTGTATGTTTTTCATTGAAAAAACTGTCGTGGATCTCGACGAGAAAAAAAGAGAACATGTTCTCTTTTTTCTTGTCGGGAGTCTCAATTTCCTCGTCGGGCTGGTTTATGACGAGAAACACGTTTGTGTGTATGCTTAGAAACCCGCGCATGCTCAGAATAAAGTATGAGATGGGAGCGCACCTTCGGTAAAAGTATCGTTCGTAATGGAGATAGCACATTCGTCACGCTGTAACAGACTGAAAAGCGCGAATCGTCTCTTACCAAACTTTTACTTAACACGCGGTAACATGAAATTAGTAAAAGCAGCCCCAAGGGTGGCGCCAGTGGAATCAAACTTCCCCTTTATAGTGCCATCGTACGTGTTTTACGTCTTTTGAGAACGACGAGATTTTGTATTGACAGTGTGTACGCAAAGAAAGCTTGATGAGATTCTCGACAAGCCTGACAAGGAACTCGTCGAGGAAAACGATGTTTCTTTTACGACGAGATTCTCGGTCGTGTGTACGAGGCCTGACAGGGTTGCTTACAATGGTCACCTTGTATACATACAAGTAAAACCTTTATCCCAAAAGGCAAAAAAACATTACCATTACCATTTCCCCAGACTGACAGTGCTTCGTTGTTCCTTCATTCAAAATAGAATACCCTAAACCAGGAGGTGTGTTACTAGCCAGATCACCAGATAAAAAAAAGATAAAAAGCCTAAAACGAAAATTGAATACAGCCGCCACATTTAACCACTTCAGTACCTGCGTATTGTAAAATGACGGCCACGAGGCAGCTCTGCCATCCTAGGCGACCGTCATATGACGTCCTCTGGCCTTCCGGCCTCAAGGGGGCGAGCACGAGCGCCCGCTGTGTCACTTGGGTGCTGATGCGTGTGCCTGGCAGCTGTGATGTCCGCCAGGCACCCGCAATCGGCAGTAGACATTTGCACTGCCAAAAAATTCGTTTTTTTCGTTTATGTTATTTTCGGTTTTTTTTCGTAAATTCGTGAATTCGGGAAATTCGAAAAATTAGTTTTTTTCGTTTTTGTTTCATTCGATTATTTTTTTTCGGAAATTCGGGAAATTTTCGGATTTCCGAAAAAGCAAAAAACGGAAAATAGGAATTTTACGAATTTACGAAAAAAACGAATGAAACGAAAAAAAAATCGGAAATTCGTAAATTTACGATTTTTCGAAATGTCAAATTTTCGAATTTCGAATTTTTAAATTTTCGAAATTTCGAATTTCGAATTTTTAAATTTTCGATTTTTTTAATTTTCGAATTTTTAAATTTTCGAATTTTTAAATTTTCGAATTTTTAAATTTTCGAAATTTCGAATTTCGAATTTTAAATTTTAGAAATGTCGATTTTCGAATTTTTTAATTTTAGAAATGTCGATTTTCAAATTTTCGAAATTTGTAAATACGAAAATTCGGAAATACGAAAATTCGGAAATACGAAAATATTCGGAAATACGAGATTGCGAAATTTCGAAAATTGAAAATTTCGAAAATTGAAAATTTTTCATTTTCGAAATTCCCTAAATACGAAAATTGAAAAATTCGAAATTTCGAAAATTGAGAAATTCGAAATTCGAAAATTTAAAAAAATCGAAATTTTTAAATTTTCGAATTTCGAATTTTTCAATTATCGAATTTCGAATTGAAACATTCGAAATTCGATAATTGAAAAATATTTTCGTATTTCAGAATTTTCGGATTTAGAAATTTGAAAAATTCGAAATTCGAAAATTGAAAAATTCAGATTTTCAATATTCGAAATTTCGAATATTTCAATTTTCGACATTTTCATTTTCAAATTTCGAATTTTTCACATTTCTAAATCCGAAAATTCTGAAATACGAAAATATTTTTTATAGCAACGGCCACTGTATAAAGGTGAATGGTCCCAAAAATCTGTCAAAACTGTCCGATATGTCCTTCGCAATGTCGCAGTCACAATAAAAATCGCAGATCGCCGCCATTACTAGTAAAAGAATAAAATAAATAAAAATGCCATAAATTTATCCCACTATAACTTTTGAAACAAACCAATCATTATATACGCTTATTGCGATTTGAGGAAAAACTGAGGAAAAAAATATTAAATTGGTTTTATATTTATTATAGCAAAAAGTAAAAAATATTGTGTTTTTTTCAAAATTGTCGCTCTTCTTTTGTTTATAGCGCAAAAAAAACTGCAGAGGTGATCAAATACCACCAAAAGAAAGCTCCATTTGTGGGGAAAAAAAATCATTTGGGTACAGTTTTGCATGAACGCGCAATTGTCATTCAAAGTGCGACAGCACTGAAAACTAAAAATTGGTCTGGGCAGGAGGGGGGGGGGGGGGGAAAATGCCCAGTATTGAAGTGGTTAACGATTAGTAAGCTGCAAAATACTGCGATTAGATTTTTTGGTTTAATTCCACTTTAAGACCCCTTTCACACTGGAGGCGTTTTTCAGACTCTTCAGCACTACAAATAGTGCCTGTAAAGCGCCTGAAAGATGCCTCATCCGCAATCCCAGTGTGAAAGCCGAGTGCTTTCACACTGGGGTGCTGTGCTGGCAGGAAGTAAAAAAAAGTCCTGCAAGCAGCTACTTTGAGGCGCTTTAGGAGCGGTGAATACACGGCTCCTAATGCCCCCCTCCCATTAAAATCAATGGGCAGCGCCGTCGAAGAGCCTGTAAAGCGCCTTGGCATCGGTGCTATGCGGGCGCTTTTAACACTTTATTCAGCCGCTAGCGGGGGTTAAAAGCGTCCCGATATGAGCTGAAAATCGCCTCTAAAACAATGGTAAAGCCCCGCTAAAACTAGCAGCGCTATATTGCCGACACCCTGTGCTTTCAATATGAAAGGGCTCTAAAGGGGAACACTTCAATAATGATTCAAGTTTGCACTTACTGAAAAAATACACTATACTTTCCCATTACACATGTTTTATTGCGATAACTGAAAGGAATGCTGGAATACCTTGTTTGAATTTTCTGGTGTGTTCAAAGTTATTGTAAGATGTATTTATCATCGTGGAAAAAATAGATAACTCCATTTATGAGTTGTTTGCAAATGCATATTTTAATGCCTAAACATCTGTTAAAATTATCTGTTCAGCACATTTTAAGGGATTCTTTACACTGAACAGATAGAATGTTCTGCAACAGTTGCCAAGATTGCAGGCTAGCTTAAGAGCAAGGTTGCTGAAATAGCCGGTATAAGTCCCATAGAACCCTAGCAATGGCTTCCTGAATAACCCTACCAAAGAAACTTTTATACTCTGGGTATTTATAACAATAATTCACAGTGCTGAGCCTGTTAAAAATCGACTCACAGAAAAAAAAAATGATTTACAAGACACGGCATAAGGTACCTAATTTTGTCTAGTTTTTTTATCAATCTGAGGCATATGTATAGAAAATTCAGACCACATTTACTGCATTTTTACCAGATAATATATACCCTATTTATAAGGCACATTGAATGAACATTAGACAGGTGAAAAAACATTCTCCAACTTTTGAGAAGAGGAACCAGATAGTCACACATCCTAGAAATCACCTTTGTTCTCCAGCCCTGGAGATGGATAGGGGCTAACGCATTTCCTGCACTTCTGTGCATCCTCACCTGTAGCCGTGTTTCTGGTATTCTGGTATTCTATTATCCAACATCTTCTAGTGTTTGATCTTAAATGGGAAAGAGTGGTCAATGTAACAGATAGACTATATATAAAAGATGAATGTTAACATTTTCTACACATTCACTGAACTAATGGCTACTGTATTTTATAGAGAAATGGTAATGGTTTTTAATAACCTTTTTAAATCTATTTTGACTTTCAATACGTTTTTAAGAGCTGTCGCAGAAGATAATGTAGTCACACAATTAACAATCAGTAAAAGGGTTACAATGATAAAAGCAGCCATCAGGGTCACAACCATGTACAAATGGAAATAACACACGAAAGAATGTACCCAGGATGCAGTATTCAAATGTGCCAGGTATAATTGTTGAGAGATGTTATCATAAATTGTTTTATCTATATAAGGGGTTATTTCTGAGTTATTTTTACTCCAGTTCTTAGAAGTTAGGAATTTTTGAATCTTGGGGGATATTAAGCTTTTTCTTCTGTCTTTTTTTGTTTGTTTAGCATAAAATAAAAAACCCAGTGGTGATTAACCACTTCCCTACCGCCCCATTGTCATATGACGGCGACAGGAACCCTCTGTCCCTCCGGGCCACCATCATATGACGTATTTGGCTTCCTGAGCCTGAAGGGGGTGCACGCGTGCACCCCCACAGCATCACTCGGGATTCGGTGCGCATACAAGGCAGCCGCGATGTCCACTGGGCACCTGTGATTGCCTGTCACACAGCAGGGACGTGGATCTGTGTGTGTAAACATACAGATCCACATCCTGTCAGGTGAGAGGAGACCGATCCGTGTGTTCCCAGTACAGGGGAACACCAATTGGTCTCCTCCCCTTGTGACTCCCTACGCCCTACAGTTAGAATCACTCCCTAGGATACACATTTAACCCCTTGATCTTCCCCTAGTGTTAACCCCTTCCCTGTCAGTCACATTTATACAGTATATAAAAAACAAGCTGCGCAAATGAACGTGAAAATATCCAAGAAAAATAATATAACCAAGTAAGTGAATGCATATATTGTCGGTATTCCTGATATCATAACACAAAACAGGTATCCCTATTTGCAATAAATTCTAATGTGTCCAAATACAAAATGAACAAGTAAATGTTCTGTTTTTCAAAAAAACACATCAGATGATGATAAAAAAAGGCTAAAGATGTACAGTCCTCCCATAGGTAAGTTGGTGACTTCAAACCAGAGCAAACCAAGGAAAAGTGATGTAATAGGAAAGAAATCCTCAACCTTCTATATAACTGCCTCTTACCGAAGATGAAGATCCCAACTAGAGATCTTCTGTAGATGTATGGCCTATAACCCGGCCTAAGGGTTTAGGCGACTGGATGTCGTTTCTTCGGCGATAAATCGTTCCCGAAACCACTCACAAGCAGTCGTGTATGATCATAGCATGCATAAATGGTGTCTGAGCCGCATGTAGATTTGGTAATAGAGCCGGCAGATCGCTCTGTATACTTCACTCTGCACTCGACTGCTTGTGAGTGGTTGGGGAACGATTTATCGCCAAAGAAACAACATCCAGTCGCATAGACCCTTAGACCGGGTTATTGGCCATACATCTACAGAAGATCTCTAGTTGGGATCTTCATCTTCAGTAAGAGGCAGTTATATAGAAGGTGGAGGATTTCTTTCCTATTACATCACTTTTCCTTGGTTTGAAGTCACCAACTTACCTATGGGAGGACTGTACATCTTTAGCCTTTTTTGATCATCATCTGATGTGTTTTTTTGAAAAACAGAACATTCACTTGTTCATTTTGTATTTGGACACATTAGAATTTTTTGAAAATAGGGATACCTGTTTTGTGTTATGATATCAGAATATATCGCTAATATATGCATTTACTTACTTGGTTATATTGGTTTTCTTGGATATTTTCACGTTCATTTGCGCAGCTTGTTTTTTATATATGTCTATTTTTTTGTGTTTGTCTCACATTTTAAGTTGCAGCATTGTTGTTAATTGTTCACATTTATTGTAAACAGACAGCGCAGTATCACCCCCTTTTTTATGAATTCACATTTATACAGTATCAGTGCAGTTTTATAGCACTGATCGCTGTATAAATGTGAATGGTCCCAAAGTAGTGTCAAAAGTATCCAATACGTCTGCCGCAATGCCACAGTCATGATAAAAATCGCAGATCGCCGCCATTACTAGAAAAAAAAAACAACAATAAAAATGCCATACATTTATCCCCTATTTTGTAGGCGCTATAACTTTTGCGCAAACTGATCAATACACGCTTATTGCGTTTTTTTTTTACCAAAAATATGTAGAAGAACACATATCGGCCTAAACTGAGAAAAAAATCGTTTTTTTATGTATTTTTTGGGGATATTTATTATGGCAAAAATAAAAAATATTGTGTTTTTTTCAAAATGTACGCATTTTTTTTGTTTATATCACAAACAAATAAACACAGAGGTGATCAAATACCACCAAAAGAAAGCTCTATTTGAGGGGGGAAAAAATTATAAAAATTTCATATGGGTACAGTGTTGCATGACCGCTCAATTGTCATTCAAAATGTTACAGCACTGAAAGCTGAATATTGGCCTGGACAGGAAGGGGGTAGTGCCCATTAAGCTACAAACAAGTACAATAGCAATGTTACTTACAGTAGATATTAAGGCAAAACATTTTTTTCTTTTTTTCTTTTCTATATAGTAAGTAGCTCAGGTACAGTACTCAAAACAATAGAATGGGAAGGCACTCACACAAAATTGACTCTGACAATGACACTGACAGCAGTGTGCAGCAGCACAAATGATGATGACATCTCACCGATAGGACATGTCCCATCCTGAGTCATGGTGACAGTCTCTCTCTACGCCAGGGGGTCCCTTCAGTCCAGTCCAAACAGCTCTGACAGTCCCACTGACTTGCCTTGATCCTGTCCTGCAGACCCACAGATAAGGCTCCAGCCGCTCCGCTTGGCTAACTTGCACCATGACATCACACAACATGCTCAGACACCGCCTCCACCAGACCCGATCCTTGTGGGCACTGTCCAAACACACACACAGGCACTCAAATGGTCTTGACCGGCTCTGGACTGTAACTAAGCATGTGCAGTTCCAAGCCAAGCGTCACAGCCATATTTTTAACTGGCAACCTTTTCCTCTCACTGGCATTCATTGGCAGGAGAAAAGTGGCCATCTTTTACTGGCTGACAGTAGAAATACTGACTGTACTCTAGGTGAGGAAGGGGTCTCTATGAAACATTTAATTGTGTGTGTAATCTGAGCTTTTGCTTATCTGGCCTGTGTCACACAGCATTATGCCGGGTATTGGAAAGCTTGCACTAGTAAACACACAGATGAATTAAATGTGGATCTGTTAATGTAATTTTGGTGTTAGGTAACGCATGTTGTGAATCTGCATAATGTTATGAAGCCATTAGGTAACTCATTCCGTATTCATGTTGACATTTGTATTTGTCTGTCTCCTTGTTAGAGAAGTTTCCTGTCACTTTCTTTCCTGATAGGATGTGAGGGGTATCTGCCAAACAGGGACACAGACAGCAACAATTTTTGGTTAAGCCCTGTACACATGGGCCGAATGTCAGCGGCATCGGACGGTTCAATAAAAAACAATCGATGTTCGGAACATAAAGAAAAAATAAAAAAGAGAAAAAAGCAGAGCCCTCTAAGCGTAGTAATCTCATTTTTTATTTTAAAAACAGATAATTCGTATGAAGGTGTCACTCACAAGGTAATTAAAAACATGGGCTTATCTGTACGTTTTGTCCGGAATGCAGGTGCTCTGCTGGTCCTGGTGATCTTGGACAGGCGTCGCTATGTATTCCACACTAATATCAGTCGCGGTAGAGAGATGGTATACCTCCGGTGCTGGGAAGAGGGGGACAGCGTTCCGTGGAACACATCGGTGAAACGTCACTTCCGGATACGAGTCACGGGGAGGTGCGCATGTTCGAAGCATGCGTGCTTCTTCGTCAGGCTCTATGCATGATGCATGATGTTCGGAACATGTGTACTGCAGCTGGTCCGACAGAAGCAGCCTGCTGGGTTGAAATACAAAAAAAAAGCAGTGTGTACTAGGCTTTAGACTAGGGCTTTAAAAGAATGCAATGATGTAAACACCAAATATAATATAGGAATGTCACTGAAAAGACAATGAATGGACAAAACCAGGAACCTTCACAGGACTGGAAGCTGGAGCTATCTCTGAACATCAATGACAATGGCAGGCTATGACTACAGTTACCATTTACTGAGAGAATAATCACACCACAAATGCACCTAATAGTGCCACTAGCCAAGTTCATTTTTCTTACAAGAAAATATGATTTTACAGTCATCGTCCTATTCTAACTTCATTTGCCCAGCAACTTTTTTTATTCCACCTTATAAGACACTTAGACATGAAAAATAGTTGACAGGCAATGATTAAGCGAATGTTCCTTCTGGGAAAAAAGAAGATAATTTGTAATGTGGTTTGTGGAACAACATTGACATTCTGTCATTTGACTACAGAAGAAGTCTGACATGGCTAACTAGTCTCCAGGGTAGCAGGATTTCAGCTTAAGTAATGACGAGGATGGCAAGGCTCATTCTATGTCACCAATGTCTCCAGTGAAAGCCAAGAACTGCTTTCTACTACAAGATTCCTTTATTCTCATTTTATGACAACCTGTGACATTGTGACAGCTGTTTTTTTTCTCTACTGGGATAGCAACTATTTTTTATAATTATCAGTATGCTAACTAGACAATAAAGAAGCTACTGTATATAAGTATATCGTCTAGATCAGGGGTGTCCAACCAGTGGCCCGGGGGCCACATGTGGCCCGTGGAGCCTTCTGATGCTGATGTGGCACGCGATCTTCTGCTTTGGGATAGCAGATTCTCAAGCCCAGATCGCGGATTGCCGACCCTCTATCCCAGAGCATCAGTGTTTTGAATGAAGCCAACGGTAGAGGAAGCAAGCGGCTGCGGAGGGAGCAGAGCCACATATGACGATGCTTCCTGTATAGCCGCCGGCTCCTGTCACAAGCGGAGTGATACCAAATGCATTCTGCCTGGGACAGCAACAGCCGGCGATACCTGAATGGAAGACTGTTATTAAAGGTAAGTTTATTACTAAAAGCAGTGCATATATGGGCATATCTGTTCTGCAGTGGTTACTGGGCTGCTTTTAAACTGATCTGCAGGTGCAGCGCAGTTCACCTTCGGGTTACCTGCACTGAGCCATAGACTTCTGTTATTATCTGTGGGTTTGGTGCACTTTCAGAAAGTGTACCACACCTGCAGGATATAATTAACATCAATGGCAAAGTACAGCTAACCTGCAGGAAAGCCACAGGTGCACTGTGCTGCACCCACAGTGCAGGTAAACTGCCACACATCAGTGTGAAAAAAGCCTTAAGCCGCTGTCACATTAACCTGTAAATCCACGCGTACTCTCCATTCACCGTTATGCAGCAGGAGATGTAAACGGACTTGTGTGTCCATTTGCACCCACCTATCTTCAATTCGATCCACAAAAAAAAAAAAAACAGAAGGGTGATCCGTCCCCTTCCATCTGGTTGGATCGGATGGGAGGGCCCAAAGAGTAGAGTGTCTGCTCTGCATGTACAGAGCGGAAACAGCTCTGTCTTCCATCCGTTCCACTTATTGTGACCAGTTACCAAGTCACTTAAGTTGCCCTCGCTCTTCGAAAGGTTGGACACCCCTGATCTAGATCAATGGTTCTCAACCCTGTCCTCAAGTACCCCCAACAGGCCATGTTTTGGGAATTTCTCTTAGATAAAATAGCTGTCCAAAATACCAAGTAATTGACTCTGATTTAAAGCACCTGTGCAAGATAAAGGAAAACCTGCAAACATGGCATGTTGGGGTGCTTGAGGACAGGGTTGAGAACCACTGATCTAGATGAGATAAAGGCAGCCAATTCCCTTCCTCTATCGCAAGTTATAGAATATATAAAGGATTGGTACCGTGTACCCGCAGTATTTGTGTGGGTTAGCTGCGTTTTGCCATAGACTTCTATTATTTCCCATGATTTTTGTGCATTTTCTGAAAGTGCCCCAAAAGTCCTAGATGCAAGACTTCTGGGGCACTTTCACAAAACACATCAAAACCACGAGACATAATAGAATTCTATCGCAAAGTGCAGCTAACCTGCAACAAAACCGCAAGCACACTGCGCTGCACCAGTGCTGCTGCCAAAGTGCAGTGGGGCAGTTTAAAAGCTTAATCATCACAACTCTGCCCTCCATCTCCTCTTGTAGTCTGATTTTGGTGTGACACGTTTTCTCTGCTAGCCATGTGTCTTTTATTAACTCCCGAATTGAATAAAGTATATGTGAACCTTCACCTTCTAAAACATCCCATTCAGTTTAAAATGGAAATGATAGTCAAAACATTTCAGTATACATAAAACAAATTGTCAATACCTTGTTTTCATTTTTTTATAAATGATCATATACCCTCTGTTCTCAGCTGCAAAAGGAGCTCAGAGAGGCAGGGGAGAAGAAACAGCATTGATTGAATACCACCAAAAGAAAGCTCTATTTGTGGAGAAAAAAGGACATACATTTTGTTTGGGTACAACGTCACACGACCGTGCAATTGTCAGTTAAAACTACGCAGTGCCGTATAGCAAAAAATGGCTTGGTCAGGTAGGCGGTAAATCCTTCCGAGGCTGAAGTGGTTAATACACATTCCTGTACATAATTAGCCGGATTGACGTAGAGCGGCGCATCTTTTGGCCAGTGTAGCGCATCTCATATGCGCTACACTGACGTAAAACAGAGAGGCAAGAACAGTATTCACAAAGCACTCGCCCCGTATTTTGCGCCGGCGTAATGTAAATTGGTCGGCGTAAGCCCGCCTAATTCAAAGTAGGTTGAAGGTGGGCATGATCTATTAACCTCCCTGGCGGTATGATTCTGTCTGGAATTACGTACCAAAAGCGGTACAATTATTTTGCAAGGAAATTTGGCGTTTTATACTGTAGGCCAGTAATTTTTAGAAATAACTCACTTAAATCTGACCAAGCAAGAGTCTTGTAGGCATCCCGGGTATGATTTTTTTTTAAAACAAAATTATAAATTAAAATATAATAAATAATTATAAATAATTATAACAAATAATAATATAATTATAATAAAAATTATTCAATAATGTAATCAACTCAAAATCACTGAAATGTGCCCAGTTGCAGAATTGTCGCTGTCATTATTTTTATTTTTTTATGACGAATTTCCCCACAAATCGCTATTGCACATTTCTGCAAGTGATTGTAATTTATTATCGCTGTTTTCTAGCTGATCTAAAACCATTTTTGACATAAAGGGACACTTTTGGACAATCTACAGTTTTTAGGCAAAAAGAACATTTTTTATTATATAAAAGTACATGTAGGACACTGGGCAGACCACTAGGGACAAGGGGGGTGTGTATTTTTTACATACAGTACTGTAATCTATAAGATTACAGTATACTGTATGTAAAGTGTTTGTTTACTTTTTTGAATTTGGCGCCGTTCTCCGCTCCCGTGCGTCGTAACGTCGCAGGGAACGGAGATCGGCGGCACACGGGGACACTGTGAATCGAGCAAGGAGGTCCCGCTCGCTCACACAGCGGGGTGGCATCGCTGGATCCAGGGACAAGGTAAGTAACTTGCCTGTGGATCCAGCGAAAGGTAAGCCGCGCCGCTGCACACTCTGCACGTCCAGCCCGAGCGTGACTCGGGGTTACCGATCCTAGCATAAAAAATCAACCCCGAGTCACGCTCGGGTTTACCGCCAGGGGGGTTAAAATGAAGCGTGACCCCATGTTAATGAAGGTCCGACCGAACGGCGCATGCGTGCGCATGCTTAGAATCACGTCGCATATACTCCCTAAGATACGACGGCTCAATGCCTACGACGTGAACGTAACCTACGCCCAGCCCCATTCACGTACAACTTACGTAAACAACGTAAAATACGACGGCTGTTCCCTGATCCATACCCTAACATGACTTACACCTGCTTTAAGTGGAATAACTTTACGCCGGACGTACGCCTTACGTAAACAGCATAGATTACAGCGACGGGCGCAAGTACGTTCGTGAATTGGCATATCTCGGTCATTTGCATATTCGACGCGTAAATCAATGGAAGCGCCCCTTGCGGCCAGCGTAAATATGCGCCCAAGATACAACGGTGTAGGAGACTTACGTCGGTCGGATGGAGCCAAAATTCAGGCGTATCTTATTTCAAGCATCAGGCGCATAGATACGATGGCGCGTCAGTGCACTTACGCGGCGTATCAGAAGAATCCGGCTAAATATGTCCCTTAGTTAGTCCACTGGTGTCCCTGATTACCTTTTGAGATAGTCATACATTAAATTAGTGAGAAAGTCCATAGAGTCATTTTCTCAAGCATTAGTCCATACCCCTGGAACCCAGACTGAGCTCCCACAAGGGGAGTGTTTAAGTGCAAAGTAGTGGATCACATTCTTAGCAGCATGTCCTTGGCTGGGGAGAATTGTAACTGAACCTCCAGCTGTCTTGCTAACTAATGCGCTGCCCTACAATTGGTTTCCTCTATTGTTATGTGTTTGTGGGCAGAAAGCCCTGAAAAAACCTGGCCAGCAAAGTTAATCCTTGCCCCCTTGGGGGTAAAAGCTAAGCAGGGCATTGAATTGTATTTTAACTATACTGTCTGCCCTCACACTGTTAAATGCTGTGCAAATTGTTGGCACTATATAAATCATAATAATACAGATGCGTATACATTGGAGTAAGACTCCAGACAAAAGTTGTAATCTCAAGATTATAATGAGACGCTGCATATAGATAGATTTCAAGCTACAAAAATCCTCTGGGTGCACAGTTGAACACCTTTCCCCTTCTGTTCCTATCAGCACAGTAATGTTATCCACTTATCTCTAATGGGTAACTATGTGTACACATGTCTACTAAAATTCGAATTTCTTAAGCCTAATACACACGAGCCGAATGTGGCATCGGCCAGTTCAAAAGAAACTGGTTCAGTAGAAACAATCAGCCTGCGTGTACTGCAGCCGGTCCGACAGAAGCCGACTGTTCGGACTTGATGAAAAGGTCTGTCTTTTGGCTGAGAACGCTGACCGTAGTGTTCTGGTGTGGGGGGGGGGCTACCACCTGTCAGAACAGAATAACACAGCAGGGGAGTTCGCTGTACTAACATCATATAGTTAGTACAGTAGCTCCTCCTGAGCTGTCAGTTTTTTTCATTCAGCCCTGCTGGGTTGAGCGAAAATTAAAACTACTAGATTGTACAAGGCTTAAGGTCACCTCTCTGACCTAGAAGCGACACACTAACAAGGTATACAGGAAATTATGAGCTCACTGGACTTTTGATAAGATCAACATAATTTTTTAAGCACTTATTGGTTCCAATGGTTTATTTATGTTCTGGTTCGAAAGGCTTAACATGTTTATTGAACACACAGGCCATCTAATTTTCCTAACAAGAAACCTTGCACATTAATCTGGGGAATATATCATTTCCATATAGAGATTGTCACTGGTGTGAAATGAGTTTAGAAGCCATGCTATTTATAAATGTGTTAACCACTAATCCGCTATGTTTACCAATAATTGTAGCGATACTAATAATAAAATTACATTTGAACTTCTCCTAAGTTCTGGGGCTGTTTTATATACAGTAATGGCTAAGAAAAAAATTAACTACCGTATTTATCGGCGTATAACGCGCACTTTTTTCCCCTGAAAATATGGGGAAAATCACGGGTGCGCGTTATACGCCGATACTGTACCTGTGTGTAACTCGGCTCGGAGGGGAAGGAGGGGGACGAGTGCCGCCGAGCGCCGCAGGAAATTATCGCGCCGTCTCTCCTGTTTACTCAGCACACGTCACACACACATTCCCGCTTCCGCCACCGGCATTGGACCAGTGTTCTATCAATCACAGAAGCTGGTCCAATGCCGATGGCGGAGGCGGGACTGTGTGTGTGTGTGTGACTGCCGCCGAAAGAACAGGAAATGACGGCTCGGCTCGGGTGACGGCTCGGCGATTCCCACGAGAGAAGGTGAGGCTGCATAGGCTGTATTTGGGCACAGGCTGTATTTGGGCACAGGC
Source organism: Rana temporaria (assembly GCF_905171775.1). Classification (NCBI taxonomy): domain Eukaryota; kingdom Metazoa; phylum Chordata; class Amphibia; order Anura; family Ranidae; genus Rana; species Rana temporaria. Next base: position 464,370,159 of record NC_053490.1, on the reverse strand, counting down.
TGCATTTGGGCACAGGCTGTATTTGGGCACAGGCTGTATTTGGGCACAGGCTGTATTTGGGCACAGGCTGCATTTGGGCACGGCTAAATTTGGGCACAGGCTGAATTTGGGCACAGGCTGCATTTTTGGCATAGGCTGCATTTGGGCACAGGCTGCATTTTTGGCACAGGCTGCATTTGGGCACAGGCTGCATTTGGGCACAGGCTGAATTTGGGCACAGGCTGCATTTGGGCACAGGCTGCATTTGGGCACATGCTGAATTTGGGCACAGGCTGCATTTGGGCACATGCTGAATTTGGGCACAGGCTGCATTTGGGCACAGGCTGCATTTGGGCACAGGCTGTATTTGGGCACAGGCTGCATTTTTGGCATAGGCTGCATTTGGGCACAGGCTGCATTTTTGGCACAGGCTGCATTTGGGCACAGGCTGCATTTGGGCACAGGCTGAATTTGGGCACAGGCTGCATTTGGGCACAGGCTGCATTTGGGCACATGCTGAATTTGGGCACAGGCTGCATTTGGGCACAGGCTGCATTTGGGCACAGGCTGCATTTGGGCACAGGCTGTATTTGGGCACAGGCTGCATTTGGGCACAATTTCCCTCTGAAATTGGGGTGCGCGTTATACGCCGGTGCGCGTTATACGCCGATAAATACGGTAAATAGATGTAACATTATAATATATGACTATGCTAGAAGGCTACCTTTTTCTGTAGGTTACAATGTATTATTGGCATTGGCCGACTCACATTCCTCGGCAAAGATTATTGTTTTTTCATTTTTTTTTATTACAGTATAATTGCTCTTTAAAAAATTGAAATATTTTAAACATTCTAGCAGATACAGTCCTTTAAGTAGATTTGTCATATATGTTAATTTAGTGGTTCTATACGTGAAAGATGTACATTTATGCAAAATATGTAAATCCTTCCTGGAAGCAGACAAAATTTTCAATGTAAATTTTGAAAAATTCCAAATATTAACTCAGTGACGGAATTTAATATGACACCAAGAAGGAAATGAATAGCTTTAGTGAAATAAAAACCTAGGAAATTTACCAAAAGCGGGGTATGCTTTTAAACTCACTACATTGCAGTAGCAATACATTTACCAGTCAAAGAATATAGTTTAAACTGAGATGGGGCAGTAATTCCAATCAATCAATCAATCAATCAATCCAGGAACTGATGTTAGTCAATCAGTCACTTATTTACTTTATATAGGGAAGTTTTCATATCAAATTAAAGAGAAAGTTTGTCTTTGTAGGTAGGTAGTTAAGACAATCATATCACACACTTTCAATTATGGAAATTTAGACCCTCTTTTTAGCATGGTGACCAGTTATCTATTTTAAGTCCCTGACTTAACCTGTGAGGATGTTTGAATGATTAACTGAGTCGGCAATATCGACCATTTAAATCGATTGATGAATAAGATTGCCTCCAATATTAAAAAAATATTAAAAATAATTAAGCTGACCAATTAATTACTCCTGAAATTCACTGTCATAGGCAGATATTTTTGAAGTACAATAAAATTTTGTGAAAGTATGGACTTTGAAACTAGAAAAATAAATCAAGATTTATTTTACAACTGGATTACGTAACGAACACAAATAACAGTATAATTGGTATGAAGTGAACTCGACAATATCAATGATTTTGTCTATTAAAATAGTTTTGTCCACAAGTGAAATAGTGGAGGAAACTGCAAGTTGTAAACGGTGCTCCTCGGCGTATTGCGTTCCACGCTGGAACGCATACGGCGATGACATCGCACGGCGCTGCGTGCGTTCCAGCATGGAACGCGCAAGTGCGAGGCGAATCAGTGCCTTATGCACTACCCCTGCCTCGCACCTATAAACAGAACAGCGTGCAGACTGTTCTATTATTGTCAGCCGTAGCCGGCCACGCTACAGAACTACTGGTACCATCAATTCCAACCTGGAAACCATGCCACGCTGTATCCCTACTACAATCAAGCTAATGCCCTAGCTGGATCCACGTTGTCATTCATACTGCCATTGCTGGGACACCCTAAAGATATCTTTCTCCAGGAGACCTTACACTACAGAAATCCTAACACTGCTACTAGCTTACTGGGAAACATTCAGCACTACAAACGGATAAGCACTATTACTACCCTAGAATTAATCAATTCTTATATACCCTTTACAAAGTGCTGTATTTGGATCTGGTATAATCAATAGTATCCTGTTGCTTCAGTTTACTTAGTGGGCCTTCTGCTGATTGGTCTGCAATAACTTAAAGGGACATACACTCTGAAACCATCTGAGTTATATTTGCCTCTCTCATGCAAATCCTAGTTGCATACAGTATTCTCATATGTTACATGCTTGACATGTGTTGTTAAATGTATATGGGCTTCCGCCCTAAAATATTGAACATGTTCATAGTGCATATAGTACATCCCACATGTTTCAGTGAATACTCATTGCACTCTACATAAACTACATAGGATGGATTGGATGGATTGGCTGCAATCCCTTTGAGCAACTTGTGACAACTAATTAGATGGAATAGCTGCGATTCAGAGCTATTTGTGACAGCTAACATTGAGTAAACCTGTGTGTTACATTGCTTTGGAATACTACTGCAATCACTGTTCCTTATATCCATCACGCTACTTGTCTGTTTACAAGCTGCCTACCCAACACTGTGGATATATATCGTATGGATTAATTCAGATTTTCTATGAGTGACAGCTGCTAGTACTATAGTGAACAGCTTTATGGACACAGTTTTCTACATCACAATTACTTTGATTGAATGGACTATACCCGTATGATATGGGAATCCGTTTAACTGTGGCCACATCATTGCGACTTTACTAATCGCATTTCTGGTGAATAATATTGTGAACATCTACAGCGCTTTGCCATCTCCTTTATGTCTCCCAAATAATTCTAAGAATTAATATGGAGGTTACACCTGTTTGACATGGTGATTTCTATGGAAGGACTTTTAATCTACCCATCAGGTTACTTGTCCCTCTGGTATTTTCATTGATAATCTTGCTTGTTATAAGCTATCCATCCGAGTGGAGTACTATATCTTTTTACCACATTCACGTGGTTTGTATATTTATTTCCAGGTGTCTTTTCAGTGCTGCGTTTCCACACATAGACAGTGGACATGTATCACCTGTTATTACAGGGATTGACTGTCCTTGTGTGGGAACCATCAGGGGTACACTTAGTTAGCAATTAGGCTCTTCATCTAGGGGGGTGTCTGTGTTTTGTGGAGGGTGGGTATTCTATTCATATACCTCGGTCCTCCTGCGGGGGAATCAAGTTTGTTTAGTTACCAGTACATGCCGTTATTGGGGTTCTTTTAATGGGGAATGATCTGGGTAGGTCTACCTATTTATAGGGGACCAGTTTTTATGTCCTATATATGTTTTTGATATAGCTTATAGCTTCAATAAAATGTGTAATTAACTCTTTAGGGTGTGCAGCAGTCTGTTTCTTTCTTATTTTTTATTTTTGGTCATACTTTATATCAGATTGCACCCCCTGAAAATATCGGTGAGTACTGCAGCTTTTACAATTAGGTGGGAATCCCATATTCTCTCTTTTTTCACTAATCACTAATTGTCAGCCTTACTCAAAAGGTAGACGCTCTTTCTCAAACTGTACAAACTCTTCAAGTGGAGAATCAAACACTGCAAGATTTAGTTGCGCAAAATTCAAATGCGCCTTGTTTTCCTCCTGAACCTAAGGTCAATCCACCTGTACCCTTTACTGGTGATCGAAAGACCTATAGAGAATTCATTAATGCATGTAAATTAATGTTTGAATTACACCCTTGCACCTTCCCCAATGATAGGATTAAGGTGCTTACCCTTATATCCTATTTAAGTGGAGAACCACACGCTTGGGCAAATACCTATCTAGAAAAAGAGGATCCGATCTTAAATTCTTCTCCACAATTTTTGGCAACTATGTCCTTGCTTTATGATGACTTCAATAAGCAACTTACTGCTGAAAATGCTATTAGGAATCTCAAACAAGGTAGACGTCCAGTTGAGGACTTTATAGCGGAATTTCAGAGGTGGGCTCTTGAGACTGAGTGGAACAATGTTACTCTCCGTAACCAATTTTGCCTTGGCCTTTCTGAATCACTCAAGGATGAGTTGGCTAGAGCAGATCTCCCTTATTCTCTTAATGACATCATACAACGTTCTATCACTATAGATCGTAGGTTAAGAGAGAGATGAGCTGAAAGTCAATCAAGTTCCACAGCACCTGTTCCTATACCTCCAAAAATTGAGTTTGACCTCTTTTGATGAAAAAATGGACAATGGCACTGTGCATGCTCCACTTTTCTCATCCGAGAGGGCCCTTCGACGCTCATTGAATCTTTGCCTTTATTGTGCCTCATCGGACCATGCAATTTCCTCTTGTCCTCTTGTAAAAAAGAAAAAGGACGAACGTAAGCCAATTCACCTTTGCAAATTGAAACGTTTTGTTTCCAAGCACACCCCTTACATTTTTTTACTCCTTATTTTACAGTGGGACCATGTTAGAATTCCTGTTAAGGCTATGTTGGATACAGGCGCTTGTGGTTCATTGATTCAGGCCTTGTTTCCTCAGAAAAAATTCCACACATGAAGAAATCATCTCCTCTTTCTGTGAGTTTTATTGATGGAACAACTTCCATATCAGGACCTATCCTATACCAAACTCAACCTTTATTGACAACTTGTGGTAATAATCATAGTGAATTCCTGTCTTTTGACGTTATTCCATCTCCTCTTTTCCCTGTTGTATTGGGTTTACCATGGCTTAAGCTGCACATGCCTATCATTCTTTGGGACCAAGGAACTGTAGTTCTGTATTCTCCTTACTGTAAAAACACTTGTTATCAAGTTGCTCCACTGCTTCATGTTGCACCGCAGGATATACCATCTCAGTACGACAAATTTACTGATTCAGTGAGAAGAATGCAGAGACATTGCCTCCTCATAGGATATACAACTGTCCTATTGAATTATTACCAGGTAGCCCTATACCTAAGGGCAGGATCACTCCCTTTCCCAACCTGAACTTTAACATTTAAAGAAATATTTACAGGACAACTTAAAAAAAGTTTTATTAAAGCCTCCACTTCTCCTGCCAGTGCTGGAATGTTTTTGTCAGGAACAAAGATGCTAGTCTCAGACCTATTTTAGACTATCGCGCCTTAAATAAAGTCACAGTGAAGAATCGATACCCTCTTCCACTCATTCCCGAATTGATTGAAAGACTGCAGGCTGCTACTATATTCACTAAACTCGATCTTGAAGGCGCTTACAATTTGATTCATATTAAATCCGGCGATGAATGGAAGATCGCCTTTCGCACACATTACGGACTTTTTGAATATACTGTTATGCCTTTTGGCCTGTGTGATACTCTCTCAACACCCTGCTTCCGATTCACCACTTAATCCTGTTGCAATTTTTTCAAAGACTTTAAATCCAGCTGAATGTAACTAGCCTATTGGTGAAAAAGAATTGCTTGCAATTAAATGCGCCTTAGAGAACTGGCGGCACTTACTAGAAGGATCAACAAACCCAATAATGTATACTGATCATCGCAATTTACAATATCTCAAGTCCAACAAAACCCTTTCCTCTAGACAAGTACGCTGGAGTCTGTTTTGATAGATTCGATTTCTTGATCACCTACAAGCCAGGTGCAAAAAATGGTAAAGCGGATTCTCTTTCTAGACTTTCAGAACCTACTGAAGAACTTCGCTCTCCATCTCTCCTCATTCCTTCTCATAAGTTCATGCTTGCTAATCTTAATCTAAAACAGTTACTTAAACAAAGTTTGAATACACAAGATACTACTATTCCTCAAGGCTTAACGCAAGATGAAGAAGGTTTTTTTTTTTACAAGCATACTCAACTTTATATTCCTCCTTCTATGGTTATCCACATTCTAAAAGTTCTACATGATGCTCCCCTAGCTGGCCATCCTGGAATAGAAAAAAACACTGATTTCATCCAACGGTATTTTTGGTCACCATCTTATAAAGTTGGGGATCAAGTATGGCTCTGTACAAAAAACGTATGTTTACATATACCCGCTAGGAAATTGGCCAAGCTATTTTTCGGTCCATTTCCTATTTCTAAGATCATCAATCAAAATACCATGCAACTGTCCCTCCCTCCAGTACTGAGGATTCATTCGTCATTTCATGTCTCTCTCCTTAACCTCCCTGGCGGTATGAATATGTCTGTAATTTTGTACCAAAAGCGGTACAATTTTTTGCATAGAAATTTGGCGTTTTATACTGTAGGCCTGCAATTATTAGGAATAATTCACTTAAATCTGTCCAAACAACAGTCTAGTAGACATCACGGGTATGATAAAGTTTAAAAAACAAAATCATAAATTATAATGTAATATATAACAATAAATAATTATAACAAATAATAATGTAATTATAATAAAAATTATTCAATAATGTAATCAAATCAAAAACACTGAAATTTGCTCTGTTGCAGAATTGTCGCTGTCATTATTTTTATTGTTTGATGATGAATTTCCCCACAAATCGCTATCGCTCAATTCTGCAAGTGATTCTAATTTATTATCGCTGTTTTCTAGCTGGTCTAAAAGCACTTTTGATGTAAAGGGACACTTTTTGGTTGCTATGGACAATCTACAGTTTGCAGGCAGAAAGGACAGTTTTTATTATATAAAAGTACATGAAGGACACTGGGCAGACCACTAGGGACAAAGGGGGTGTGTATTTATTTCATACAGTACTGTAATCTATAAGATTGCAGTATACTGTATGTGTATTGTATTTTTCACTTTTTTAATTCAGCGCCGAACTCCGTCCCCGTGCGTCGTAACGTTGCAGGGAACGGAGCTAGGGGGCACTGTGAATCGAGCGAGGAGACACAGCGGAGGAGCCCGCACACACAGCGGGGACACATCGCAGGATCCAGGGACAAGGTAAGTAACTTCCCCCTGTATCCTGCAATGTGATCCCGCATTGCAGGATACTGCTTTGGCTCGGGGATACCGCTTTTGGTATAAAAAATTCACCCCGCGCCAGACTCGGGATTACCGCTAAGGAGGTTAAACCCTACCTACCTAATACATTTTCTGGTAGGAATCCTCCTCACGCACCCCCTATCCTAGTTCAGGGTGAAGAACATTATGAAGTTGAACGTATTCTAGACTCTAGAAGAAGAAGAGGACGTCTACAATACTTGATTGGATGGAAGGATTATGGTATACAAGATGACTCTAGGGGAGATTCAGCTGAAGTACATGCTCCTACTTTATGTAATCAATTCCACTCTGGATACCCTAATAAACCTTCACCTATTGAGATCCCCAGGAGGGTATCCCTTAAGAGGGGGTACTGTAAATGGCGCTCCTCGCCGTATTGCGTTCCACGCTGAAACTCATACGGCGACCGCGCGATGACGTCATCGAACGCGGAAGTGTGAGGCGAATCAGTGCCTTATGCACTACACCTGACTGCACGCTGTTCTATTATTGTCAGCCATAGCCGGCCACGCTACAGAACTACTGGTACCATCAATTCCAACCTGGAAACCATGTCATGCATACTGCCATTGCTGGGACACCCTAAAGATATCTTTCTCCAGGAGACCCTACACTACAGAAATCCTAATGCTGCTACTAGCTTACTGGGAAACATTTAGCACTACAAACGGATAAGTACTATTACTACCCTAGAATTAATCACTTCTTGTATATCCTTTACAAAGTGCTGTGTTTGGATCTGGTATAATCAGTAGTATCCTGTTGCTTCAGTTCACTTAGTGGACCTTCTGCTGATAGTTCTGCATTTTCTTAAAGCGACATACACTCTGAAACCATCTGAGCTATATTTGCCTCTCTCATGCAAATCCTAGTTGCATACAGTATTCTCATATGCTACGTGCTTGACATGTGTTGTTAAAGCTCATTGCCCAAAATAAGCTCCTGCTCCTTTTTGAGGGACAAGCTTCACACGTTGCAGTGTGCCGCAATTTATTGCATGATAATCACGGCAAAACCACATCAGGTTTTAGGTGCTATTGACAATAAATGGCACCCAAACATGCGTTTTGCGATTGTAGTGCTATTTGAGATCACAATCAGAACCGCACTGATTCTGCCAGAGATCCCAAAACGCTAAGTGTAAATGGAGCCTAAACGTTAATGTGACACTATATCCTTGCCTATTTTAAACGATGGATGTTTCTATACGAATAGCTGAGGCAAGATACCTACATTGATGGAAGTTATTGAGCAACACTGCTTGTATTTTTTCAATATACAGTATTAACACCAACAATTTCAATCTGCACTTTATCTATTTAGTTATTTTGATGTTACTTTGGAGGACCATCTCAATAAGGGTCAACCTGCACTGGGACTTATCAAAAACTATGTAATTGCAATTCCATTCTGTTGTTCAGCAATTGCCATCCTTCCATCCCACATCAATAGAGTGATGCCAGTGGGTGAGTCTTTGTGAGCCAGACGCAATTGCTCAGTTGAGGATGCTTTTTATATGGCATGTGGCACCATTAAAATGAAAATGAGGAAAAGACAGTGTCTGGAGGGGTTAATTTCTAGGGTATTTTTTTGTCTCCCTGATAGTTAAATGAACCTACAGACAGTAGCAGAGCTCAGAAGAAGTACAGACCAAAGTGGAGGCATGAGGGTAGTGGGGATTCTTTTGTTACTCCTTTTACCCTGGAATATAATAAGATCATAGCAACTATTAAGCAAAATATTCCTATTTTGTATTCTGACAACAGTCTCCAGGAGTTGTTGGAGGTGGGGTGTCATTTCTTCAGTCAGAGAACTCCCACATTAAATTCACAATTGTCTCCAAGTCTGTTTTTATCTTCCAAAAGATCATGTCTCAGGTCCATTTAGATGTGGTATTAATGCTTGTAAATATTGTAGATGTCATGATGAAGAAGATAACATCTATTACAACTGCAGAAATCTTTCCTATTAAGCAGCATATTAACTGTAATACACTTGATGTAGTAGAGTGCAATGAGTATTCACTGAAACATGTGGGGTGTACTATATGCACTATGAAGATACATATTGTGGCACTAATAATGCAAATACATATCTTTTGTCATTGGCATTGAAACACTATAAAGATGTTCATAAGGGAAATATTGCAGGCTGTAGCTTTTGTGGAATAGAAAGGATAGTAAAGCCTATTAGGGAAGATGATTCACACAGTCTTCTTTTGGAATGGGAGGTCTGGTGAATTCACAAGAATGTGAGGATACCCAATAGTATGTATCTAAAATGAGACATTAGCTCATTTCTGAAATAGTGGCATCATGATATCTTGCTTGTCCTTTTCTTTATTTAATTGTATGTTGTGCCTTTTTTTCTTTATTTTTTTGCTAGTTCCCTATTATTCTCTAGTATGTTTACTTTTTGTTTTATTTTTAATATTGTATGTATTTTGTCTGGTTTGTGTAATCATTATTACGCATGCTGTTTTTTTTTTTTGCAATACATTTTAATGTGCTTATCATTCAGTACCCACCTAAAAATAATTGTGCTCTTTGGGTGGAGTTTTTAAATAAGGTACCAGTCTGATGTTTATTTGCTATGACTAAGGGCTTCTTTGGCTTAAATGTGTTACCACTGTTGTATTAGATGGTTTTTACCCTGTTATCCATTATAGTGGATTGTACACTCAAGGACAAGTGCTGGCTTTTACATACAGTGATATTGGATGGCATGCAGGAGCCTCAGCCGCAGCATCACCACTCTCCCACATTGGATCCGCCTGGGTTGAGTTCAGTGAAATCCCTTTCATGCCTCGTACACACGACCGCTTTCCTCGACAGAATCCATCAAGAAACTTGGTGGCAGAGCTTTTTTGACGAAGAAAACGGTCGTGTGTATGTTTTTCGTCGAGAACTTGATGAGAAAAAAAGAGAACAAGTTCTATTTTTCCTCATCGAGAGTCTCAATTTCCTCATCGTGTTTCTCGTCGGGCTGGTTTATGACAAGAAACACGTTTGTGTGTATGCTTAGAAACCGTGCATGCTCAGAATAAAGTATGAGATGGGAGCGTGCCTTCGGTAAAAGTAGGGTTTGTAATGGAGATGGCACATTCGTCACGCTGTAACAGACTGAAAAGCATGCATCGTCTCTCACCAAACTTTTACTTACCACGCAGTAACATGAGATTAGCAAAAGAAGCCCCAAGGGTGGCCCATTAAAATCAAACTTCCCCTTTATAGTGCCATCGTACGTGTTGTACGTCACCGCGTTTGAGAACGACAAGATTTTGTCTTGACAGTGTGTACGCAAAGAAAGCTTGTCAAAATTCTCGACAAGCCTAACAAGGAACTCGTCGAGGAAAACGATGTTTCATTTACGACAAGTTCCTCGGTAGCTGAGGAAAAATACCTACATTGATGGAATGAGTACATGAGGTAGAGATTTACTTTGCATACCCAATCACGTGCAAGGAAAATCTAAACAGCATGTTTGCTTGTACGTGATTGAATGATGGAAGTCAGCAGAACTTCTGTTCATTTACTAGCTCTTGAGCAACTGCTCTTGCAGAGTGCACCATCTAACTGCCTTTAGTAAATCAATACCATGCTGTCAATTAAAATAGGGAGTGCACTATGGGGGAGAGAGAATGGCTAGTCTTCCACCAATTATGCTTCCTAGGGGGAGTATGTAATTATATATAGTGGGATTGCAGTCTTATGGCCTTTGGAAACCCAATACCCTCTTGTAGACAGCAACCCGTATGCCTAGTATCTCTTGAGAGAAAGCAACATAATACAGAAGAAAATTGACATCCCCGTGAGGCTGGGTTCACACCATTGCAAATTGGATGCGGGTCCTGTGCGTCTTTCAGTCTGTTTCAGGTCTTAATTCAGCCAAAAATTTGTGATGAAATTGGACCTGAAACAGTGAACCAGGCTGCACCGGACCCCTGCTGGCAGCCGCATGTGGCGATGGTGTGAACTCAGGGTCAGATAATAAGTGAAGTTTTTAAGAATGGCCTTAATTTGCCTGTAGTCTTAGTGCAGGAGTTGGTCTTCTGGGTAATAAAGTATACAGTATAGTGTTATGGTAATTTCAGAGGCATAGTATCTGACAAGGTAGTATATTCATGAATGTTTTGTATAAACAAAATTTTTTTTGGGGATAAAAAAAATACAGCAGCCTAGTGAAAGACACTTTTGCATGCCAGACTTCTGAACACGCATACTGTGACTTTATCCCATAAAGAGTATCATGCAGGAAAGAGATCTTGATGTACGTTTCTGTACTTCAAAGCACTGAGAAGTTTTCTGATGTTGTAAGACAGTGGATTGTTCAGCACAGCAAAAGAATCTGTTCTGACTGGGATAACCTTACTGTTAATGAGAGATTAGCTATGAGGTCACCTAGCAAGGATGACTCTGTAATGCTGAAATCAGCTGATAAGCGCTGGCATTAATGATCTATCAATTGTATCATGTTAAGATGCTTTTATTGCTACTAGATCATTGAACATATCAACGTTTATCATCTACTACTCCAAATCCATCGATTTACGTCATGTACAGAATAAAGCAAGACTTTTTCCTAATATACTCTATCACCAAACTCTAAAATGGTTACTGTATTCTTATTGACTGTTTGAGGACTGACTATGGCATTTTATTAATTTATTATGAAATATAAAGAAATCCAAGACTATATTTTGCAAGAGCACATATAGAGATTTAGTTATATAATGTATATTTATGTGTGTATATGTGGTAGATATAAATAGTTACATAGTTACATAGTTAGTCTGGTTGAAAAAAGACACAAGTCCATCCAGTTCAACCACAAAAAACAAAATAAAAAAACACAGTAAAATCCTATACACCCAACTCCATACCCACATTTGATCCAGAGGAAGGCAAAAAACCCCAGCGGAGCATGATCCAATTTGCTACAGCAGGGGAAAAAATTCCTTCCTGATCCCCCGAGAGGCAATCGGATTTACCCTGGATCAACTATACCTACAAATCTTAGTACTCAGTTATATTCTGTACATTTAGGAAAGAATCCAGACCTTTCTTAAAGCAATCTACTGAGCTGGCCAGAACCACCTCTGGAGGGAGTCTGTTCCACATTTTCACAGCTCTTACTGTGAAAAAACCTCTCCGTATTTGGAGGTGAAATCTCTTTTCCTCTAGACGTAAAGAGTGCCCCCTTGTCCTCAGTGATGACCGTAAAGTGAATAACTCAACACCAAGTTCACTGTATGGACCTCTTATATATTTGTACATGTTGATCATATCCCCCCTTATTCTCCTCTTCTCAAGAGTGAATAAATTTAGTTCCTCTAATCTTTCCTCATAGCTGAGCTCCTCCATGCCTCTTATCAGTTTGGTTGCTCTTCTCTGCACTTTCTCCAGTTCTCCTATATCCTTTTTGAGAACTGGTGCCCAAAACTGAACTGCATATTCCAGATGAGGTCTTACTAATGATTTGTACAGGGGCAAAATTATATCTCTGTCTCTGGAGTCCATACCTCTCTTAATACAAGAAAGGACTTTGCTCGCTTTAGAAACCGCAGCTTGGCATTGCATGCCATTATTGAGCTTATGATCAACTAAAACCCCCAGATCCTTCTCCACTACAGACCCCCCCAGTTGTACTCCCCCTAGTATGTATGAGGCATGCATATTCTTAGCCCCCAAGTGCATAACTTTACATTTATCTACATTAAACCTCATCTGCCACTCAGTCGCCCAATCAGACAGAGCATTGAGGTCGGCTTGTAAATTGGAGACATCCTGCAAGGACGTTATTCCACTGCATAGCTTGGTGTCATCTGCAAAGACAGAAATGTTACTTTTGATCTCAGACCCAATATCATTTATAAATATATTGAAAAGTAAGGGTCCCAGCACTGAACCTTGGGGTACACCACTCATAACATTGGACCATTCAGAGTAAGAATCATTAACCACGACTCTCTGAATTCTGTCTTTCAGCCAGTTTTCTATCCATTTACAAACTGATATATCCAATCCTGTAGACCTTACCTTACACATGAGCCGTGTGTGCGGAACTGTATCGAACGCTTTTGCAAAATCCAAATATATCACGTCCACAGCCACGCCTCTGTCCAGGGTTTTACTTACCTCTTCATAAAAGGAAATCAGGTTTGTCTGACAACTTCTGTCTTTCATGAATCCATGTTGTCTGCTGCTTAAATAGTTTTTTTCCAGCAAGAACTCATCCATGTGGTCTTTTATTAAACGTTCCAGTATCTTCCCAACTATAGAAGTTAAACTAACAGGTCTATAGTTACTTGGTAAAGACTTTGTTTAAGTGACCTTGCTGTGGGTATAACAAAAATAGAAAGATAGATAGATAGATAGATAGATAGATAGATAGATAGATAGATAGATAGATAGATAGATATATAGATAGATAGATAGATAGATAGATAGATAGATAGATAGATAGATAGATAGATAGATAGATAGATAGATAGATAACTAGATAGATAGATAGATAGATAGATAGGCACCATCTCTAATGGAATGTGTGTAGAAGGAGTGGCTGCCTCCAATAGACTTTTCTCTCTGGGCCAGCTCCATACCTCAGTCTTTGCCCATCTGTAGGAATATTTTTGAAATTATACATAACAACCAACCCCTGGTACCAACAAGCATTATATAAAATAACAAAGGCTATTTGGAGCATAATAGTAAAAACTCTTGTTCAGAAGTAAATGTGTTGCTTCACACTTGCCACCCAATTGCATGCAATAGTTCATATTTTCTTGAGAAAATTTGTTTAAACATGTAACGGTCAGAGGTTAACACCGTTTATGATTTTCCATTCCACCAACCACGACAGCTTATCCGGCAATCCACAATCCAGCAGACAGGACCCATTCCATTCCCCAGAAGGACGAGACACACGCTCTGTCTCTGGTTCAAATGAATAAATGCTTTAATGGTAACTCAGTCTTGTTATATACAGTTACAAGCATGCTACAGTAATCACAGGGACAATGAAACTCTCCACCCCCAACATCACACAATGGGGGCTTCAATACACATTCAGATGGGCTAATTACTAATCATTATCCAGACGGTCTGGCTCTGCGACAAGTTATCCTCACCTGTTACACAAAACACATTCCTTTACTAAACATAATTGACATGCTAATTCCCTACCCCTGAAAGGTCAGACTTTCTTGCACCGAATCTAGATAAGTTATGTTCTACAGCTGACAAGTCACATTCCACATCTATTTTCAATAGTATCTTCACACAAAACAGTGTCATTAGCATACACAATGAAATATCTTAGGAGCAGACGTAATTAGCACAATGGACAACAGAATGCTTTAACAGCAAGCCCCCTCACTACAGCTGGGTGGACTTAATTAGCATCTCAACAGTCTTACACATTGAATTAATCACACTCTATTGACCTGTTGAGGTCAGAATAAACCACTTGTAATTTTCCAAGATATCCTGCAATACATGAATTATCATTAATGCCCCATCTCATGTAATCCGAGATATCAGTTCTCAGTCATCCTATGCCCCTAAAGGACATAGGATGACCCTAGACCCAAGAGGCATTAGTGAAGCTGGCACAGGAGTACCCCGCATCCTTCAAAAGTCTCTGGGCATCACGGGCCATTCTGTTACAAAACATTTTCAACAAAAAAGTGATTGTTTTCATTTATTTGAATAATGCAGGGTATAGAAAAATAGAGAATGGTACAATATGACTGTCACTCTAGCAGATCCATCAGCTTGACCCACTCTAAAACGTAGAGAATACTTTGCACTTTGGCAGGGTTAAAACCCTGGCAATAAAAGCAGAACTTCAGACAGATGTAAAAAAACACAAACAAATATAGCTCTTTATGTAACACCTCGGTGCCGGCGTCTCCTGGGCCTTTAAGCGGTTTCAGATGCTGGGAGGCAGTTGGGGGGTCCTGATCATGTGACCGATGTGATTGGCTGTCATATGATCGCAAAGCTCCCGGTCACTAGTATGCATCGAGAGCTTTCCAGTAGTCACTGGCTACCGTGATGGGAATGCTCAGGGAGCGAGCTCTCAATTTTTTCAAACAGGCCTGCATATATGCGGCTTCTTAGCGTTAAGGTCCAGCCGCATATATGCATGCAGATGGCATCAAGGGGTCAATAATATATTATTCAATGTATTTTTAATGCAAGTAGAGTGTTTTTTGTAGTCCCTGTACAGCAAAGGTGAGAGTTGGAAGGAGAAGCAGTGCAAGGAGACAGCCAAGTGTGTTCACTGCAAGAAGCATGCTGATAGTAGATATGTGCATTCGTTTTCGTCCGAATGCATTTTTTGTCCGAAATTCGCAGAATCCGAAATCCGAAAGATCCAACATAAAAAATGCTTTATTTTCGTTTTGTTGCAACAACATTCGGAGCATTCGTCCGGAAATGTACGATTGCGGCGTCGTACAGTTTAGCTGCTTTGTTGAATCTTCTTAGAACATTCGACAGACACCATAATCCTTTAATTGACATATTCAACCTCAATTCTGATTTCCAGATAAATGCATTTTTTTTCAACAAAACAAAATAAATAAAAACTTATTTCGGGAGTAACTAAATAAATGAATTTTTCGGACGAAAACAAACTTCCGAAACAAAATAATATTTCAGTGTGCACATGTCTTGCTGGTAGTGGGATAGAGAAAGGTGATATAGAGATGAGCTCATCAATGTCCTGTTTCTTGTTTCAGTTTTGAGTTACAGGTGGGGGTGAGAAGGTAACCTGTAAAGGGGAAATTGAAGAAGAGAAAGATCAAGTCCTACCAGGTAGGACAGTGTCATTTGGCAGAGATAGGAAAGCATGAAACTGAATGGACAAAGAGCCAAATATTTTTGGCAGGTCAACAAGCTCTAATATGCACATTTTATCTGTATTTGGCTGTTTTCATGGAGTCCAGCTTTAAACAGCACATTTCATTTAGAAAGGAACAGCAGCAGTGTATTTTGTACTTTATAGAATGGTTTATGTTAGAATAACTGCGCTCTATCTATAATGGATAAAAAATGTCCATAGCAGGACCATTATATTTGCATAAAAATAATGACCCACTGAGGTGGAAAAATAGTTACTGTTTTCACTGGCATTTCCTTTGTCCAGTAATGTCACTATTGACTAAATGTAAGGACATAATCCACAGAGGATTATGCTTTTATTACAGCATGATGATCATCATTTGTGTGGGGTCATTGCAGTGAATTTATTGCCTATAATGTTAATTTGAATCCATGGCTATTTAAATGTGAACATTTACACGTTTTTTTCTCCTCCACACGGAACGTATACCAGAATAGACCACATACTGGTAGATCATAGGCTATTGGACTTGATTACTGAGATGGACATTGGAATTATGACTATCTCAGATCATGCTCCAATCACCATGAAGATTAAAACATCCCTACAAAAGCGTGAACGGCCGAGGTGGCTATTAAACGACAATCTGATTCGAGACGAAGAGGTGGCGAGTAGGGTGGAAGCGGATCTCAAACAATTTTTTATCATAAATGATACTGAGGGGATATCAAGCGCAACTCTCTGGGAGACACATAAAGTGTACATTAGAGGGATATTAATTGCTGAGAGTGCCAGGGAAAAAAATGAGAGAAAAAGGAAGGTTGAGACCCTGACCAAAGACTTAGCAAGCTTAGAACGTAAACACAAAGAACAGGGACTAAAAGAGACCTATTACAACCTAATCATAAAAAGAGACGCGCTCAAGGAGATCATGGACCTAGAAGCGAGGAAAAAACTTAACTGCATAGCCAGAGAGAGGTATCTTTGGGGTAATAAACCCAGTAAGCATTTGGCCAGAATGGCCCAAAAAAAGAAAACTAGAAATTTCATCGGAAAAATTAAAAGAAAAGAGGGGAACCTGGTCTATACGACTAGAGAAATCGCAGATACCTTTAAGAATTATTACGAGGAATTATACACAATAAAGAAGTCAGGGCTGCAAAAAGGGGAAAAGGAGGCCAAAACACGCGATTTTCTTGCAAAAGCGGGACTTCCTAGATTAGAGGAGTTCGATCGAGTTAACATGGATCGTCCCATAACCGAAGAAGAAATTAAAAATGTCTTGAAAAACACGACAGTGGGGAAAAGCCCTGGCCCCGACGGGTTCTCTGTCTGGTATTATAAGAGATTCAGTAAGATTCTAATACCAAGGATATGTAAATATTTTAACGGCCTAGGTTCAGAATACGAAACTAGCAGGGAAGCGTTAGCAGCATCGGTGGCATTAATTTTGAAAGAAGGGAAAGATTGCTCACTCTGTTCGGGATACAGACCAATATCCTTGCTAAATACGGACATTAAGCTCTTTGCCAAAGTTCTGGCTGAGCGTCTGAAAGGGGTCATGCATTATTTGGTGCACCCCGACCAGGTCAGATTTGTCCCCAATAGAGAGGGTAAAGACAATAGTATAAGAGCAATTCTCCTGCTTCAGAACATAAGGCTGAATGCGCCCCCAGGTCTATTCCTGTCGGTAGATGCCGAAAAAGCATTCGACAGGGTAGACTGGGGGCTTATGATGGAGACACTTACAATCATGGGTATAGGCAACAGGTTATCCCGTTGGATTAATACACTCTACCATCATCCCACGGCTAGAATTAAAATCAACGGTACGCTGTCGGAGGCGTTTGAGATGAAAAATGGGACAAGACAAGGATGCCCTTTGTCTCCCCTGCTCTTCATCCTATCCCTAGAGCCTCTATTGTCCACAATCCGAAATGACCCAGAGATCAGCGGGGTCAGAGTCGAAGAGGAGGAACACAAATTGTCGGCTTTTGCCGACGATATTTTATTTTATTTAACTAACCCGAGTAAATCCATTCCTAAGCTTTCTAAGATCCTGCAACAATACGGCAATATTTCAAACTTCAAAATTAACGTAACTAAATCCGAAATTCTGAACATAAACCTAAACAAAAGTGAGGAAAACCGGGTGAAAGAAATATGTGTCTTCCCATGGAGCAAAGAAATAAAATATCTTGGTATTAAACTGGCTAATACGGTACAGAAGATATATAAAATAAATTACGTTCCTTTACTAAACGAGATCAAAAATGAATTAAAAAGAACGGTAAACAAACCTATATCGTGGATTGGGCGCATTAATATGTTGAAGATGGTGGTGGTCCCTAAAATACTATATAAATTTTTACTAATCCCCATTGCCCTGCCTCAGCAATTTTTGAGAATTCTCAATACCCTTCTAATGAATTACGTTTGGAAAAACAAAAAGCATAGAATATCACTCTCTATCCTTAAACAGGGAAAGTCACTGGGCGGTCTGTCAGTGCCTGATATTAAAAGCTATTACAAAGCGGCGGTTCTATCTCGTGTGGTTGAATGGGCACGGGACAGGAAAGGTAAGAGATGGGTGCAAATTGAAAAGGCACAAGCTAGGTCACAATTGAATAATATTATTTGGATCCCTGCACAATATAGAGCACTGGGCCAAAAATCTTTTGATATAACACGGGACACCCTACGAATGTGGGACAGAACTCAGACACTTTTAAATAGGGAATTCAATTCTCCACTAATGATTTTAAAAGATAACGCTTATTTTGCACCTGGGGAAAAAAAAATAGGTGGCAACTGGATTAGGAATAACATGGTACACCTAGGAGATATCACAAAAGATGGAGAGATAATGACATACGAAGAATTGAAAGCTAGAACAGAATATTGGAATCTCGATAGGTGGCATTACTCCCAGCTGCATCATTTTGTGCGGCATCTCCCCCATCCTCTACGGACGGGGGCGGAGCTGACACCACTCGAGAAGGTATGTCAATCGGAAAATTCCAAGGGCACAATCACTAAATTATATGGGATACTGGTTAAGATAGGAGCACGGGATGAAGCACCGTTTATACATAAATGGGAAAGGGAGCTAGAAATCACGAGAGGGACAAACACTTTTCTGAGGATTATGCAATTAACACACTCCTCCGCAATAGATACACGAACCGCCGAGGCAAATTATAAATGCATTTCGGGTTGGTACATTACCCCTGATAAAGCTAACAAGGTTAGATCTGACCAGCCCGCTGAGTGTTGGCGGGGATGCCCGGAGAGAGGAACAATGGCACATATTTGGTGGACTTGCCCGAAAATCCAAATCTATTGGGACACAATAATAAGTCAAATAAAAGAGATTACGGGTAAGGAGATAAAGAAAGACCCCTGGGTAGTGCTCTTCCACGGGAGTCAAGAGGGTATAAAAAAATATAAGCAGTCCTTATTACCACACCTGTTAAATGCAGCGAAGAGAATCATACCAAAAAGGTGGCAGGAAAAGGAAGGCCCATCCCTGTGGAACTGGATAGACGCAGTGGAGGAAACTTATAGGTTGGAAGAGCTTAAGGAAAGTTTTTCAGAGACAAGCAATGACTTTAAGAAAAAATGGGAAAAATGGAAGGAGTACAAAAAAACAGGGAGTTATGTAGAGAGTCTAAGAGTACCCTAATTCCTTCGATTCTGAGGATATTGGGTATAAGCGGCCTCGAAACCAAGCCCGATCGCTTAGACTGTTATTTTCAAATCATACGCATTTTTGGTAAAATTCCACAGACATTTCAGCGATGGAAAAAGACAAGATCCCTGGGCGCCACGTGGGGGGGGGGGAGGGGAGGGGGGGGGGATATTCTGCTTTATATGGTAGTGGAGTGTCGTCATCCCAGAGGGGACATGAAACAATTAGAGCATGGATAAGATTCTAGCCCCTCGCCGGATGCCGATACTTATACTTATTACCGGCGAATATATTGTATAAGTGAGGGAGAATAAAAAAAAAAAAAAAAAAAAAAAATTTCTTTTGAAGCCCAATGGAAGTTATGGCTACTTTTGCCTTACTCTGGCTATGCAAAAATACCACGCATGATGCAAACCGCAAATAAGAGACGTAAGAAGCATCGATCCATGAGCTGGTCTCTAGAATTTGGTAAAAGCTGAGGTGGAAAAAAAAAAAAAAAAACTAAATGTGAACATTTTACAATTAAACTTACTCAGAGGACAAAACCTACATCCTATATTGCTCTAATGTTTTCCCTGGCATTCATATTCCATAACTGACTGCCTCTCAAACCAAACAACTACAGCTGCTGGTGTTCTCATCTTCTGAAAGTTCCTTGTATGGTTCATTCATTACTCTTTAGGCCTATTGCAGACTTGTCCACAGTACATTAGAGTATTAACCACTTGCTTACTGGGCACTTAAACCCCCCTCCTGCCCAGACCAATTTTCAGCTTTCAGCGCTGTCGCACTTTGAATGACAATTGCGCCGTCATGCAACACTGTACCCACAAATAGAGATTTCTTTTGGTGGTATTTGATCACCTCTGTGGTTTTTTATTTTTTGTTAAAAAAAAATACAGATTTAAATTTTGTTATACAATTTTGCAAACGGGTAATTATTCTCCTCCATTGATGTACGCTGATGAGGCTGTACTGATGGGCACTGATGGACTGCACTGATGGGCTGCACTTATGGGCACCGATGGGCTGCATTGATTGGCACCTATAAGGCGGCACTGGTGGGCACTGATAGGCAGCACTGGTGGGTGGCACTGGTGGGCACTGATAGGCAGCACTGGTGGGCACTGATAGGCAGCACTGAGAGGTGGCACTGATGGGTGGCACTGAAGGGCATTGATAGGTGGCACTGGTGGGCACTGATAGGCGGCACTGAGAAGTGGCACTGAAGGGCATTGATAGGTGGCACTGGTGGGCACTGAGAAGTGGCACTAATAGGTGTCATTGATTGGTGGCACTGATAGGTGTCAGTGATGGGCACTGATGGGTGGCAGTGATGGGCCCTGATAGGCAGCATTACTAGGTGGCACTGATCGGCATCACAGGTGGGCATTGATAGGTGGTACTGTGGGCATTGATAGGTGGCACTGCGGGCATGGATAGGTGGCACTACAGGCATTGAGAGGTGGCACTGCGGGCACTGTGGCAGGTGGCACTGGCAGGGGGTATTTTTGGACACGGTGGAGGCAGATGTGTCTCCTTCCTCTTCGGGACCGATGTCCCTTGTGAACAAGCCGGTGATCGTTTTTTTCCTCCTCGCGCTGACAGCGTGAGAAGAAAAAAAACTGATTACAGATCATTTGTTTACATCATGTGATTAGCTGTCATTGGCTGACAGCAGATCACATGGTAAGGGGCTGGTCCCTGTCATTGGTCTCAGTGACTCGGTGATCACAGTGCGCGCCGTGCGCGCGAAGAGGAGGACGTCTATTGACGTCATCCCAGATTTTCAGGCCAGCGGTCTAGCCATCATTTAACTATAGCGCGGGCCTCAATCGGTTAAAATTATTGCACAGCACAGGATCTTATTTAAGGTGTTTTTCATTTTAGGAGGAGCAAACTTTAGCATTTTATCTTACCTAATCAAATGTTGGCTCTGGTTCTGCCCCAATCTGATGGCCCAGTGCAATACTTGATACAGCTGATCATTTGTCCTTTAGCCACAGGATGGGGAACCTTAAGCAGTAATGGAAGTCTTTCTGGCTCTGTCTGTCACTAGAGGTTGTTGTTAGAGATGGAAAATATGGAAAATGGGCTTTGTATTAGGCTGAATGAGCAGCTAGGGTTCTAAAAATGTATTTCAAAATCAAAGAAAATATTTATGTCAATCGATGACGATACCTGTTGGGAAGCTCTAATGCACCCATTAATCCTCCTATGTGGATTAAGGCATAGCAGTATGCAAAAATTAAATTGCCCCCATAACCTAGTGCTTTGGTTCCAACTGTTATAATGTGTAATATATCTCTTTTCGTCTCTCCTTGGAATAATCCCTCTTTAATCAGTTGAAGAGATTGCTGGAGATACAAATTACAAATTATACATACAAATTTCAGCTTACACATGCTGTAATTGGAGAGGAGGGTAAAAACGGCCATTACCCTGGGGACCCCCTTCCAGAAGATGCTCCCATTGGTTGAATAGACGTTTTCATAAACATTTTATGAGAAGCAATTACTTTTGCAAGTACAATATACTTATTTTACTCTATGCCAAAGTACTCTTTGTTCATTTACAGTTTTTCTGAGGATTTCCTAATCTGGAAAGAGAAGGAGGTGGATGATACATTCAAAACAACTGTCAAGAGAAAGACATTTTGAGGAGATTTACATAGAATCTGGTACAGTTGTGAACAGTAACCAATCAGCTTTTAGGTTTAGTTTGTTCATTTAAGCTTTGACAATAAAACCTAAAAGCTGATTGGTTACTATACACAGTTACACCAGATTCTGTGTGCACCAGTTTTAGTAAATCTCCCCCTTTGTTTATGAGATGAACTTTGGAAGACATTGGGGGTGATTTTCTAAAACTGGTACAGAATCCCGTACACCTGTGCATAGTAACCTTCCAGGCAGAGGCGGATAGACCCAACAGGCTCTTGGGCACTGCCCAAGGCCACCGTCCCGTTAGGGGGCCCGTGAGAGGCTCGGCAATACAAATCTGGCAGGGGATTCAGGATGGAAGCGGCTGTAATAATACCGTTCACAGCACTCTGCTCCATGACGGCCCCTCCTTCCCTGCCGTTCTGTACATGACATCACCTGGGACAGACAAGAAGAGAGGAGGGGCTGGTTGGGAGCAGCGTGCTGTGAGCGGTATTGCAGGCATCGGGAGCTGTTTTATTTATACCATGACCACCATGTAACTCTCATGGTCCTTCCCCCAAAATGATGTCCTCCACCCCCCATGGTGTCCCAATGTGACCCCCACCCACCCACAGTGTTCTCCTGTGCCCCCCACCCACCCCCACGGTGTCGTCCCCCTGTGCCCTCCACCCACCCCCACGGTGTCGTCCCCCTGTGACCTCCACCCACCCCCACGGTGTCCCCCTGTGCCCTCCACCCCGCCACGGTGTCCCCCTGTGCCCTTCACCCCCTACAGTGTCCCCCTGTGTCCTCCACCTCCACTAAAACTAATATCTAAAAATTGGTAAGCTGCAATATATTACATCTTTGGTTATACGTTTAATACCACTTTAATGTAAAAAAAAAAATATATATTAATGTATGGACAGCTGAACAGTGTTGAATTAAAAATAGGATTCGGTTGAGATTTAAGCAAATGCATTATGTTATTTTTCATTACATTTACTAATAGAATATTATATATACCTTTTCTAAAAACAAACTAGAGAAACAAAAATGATTTCACTAAAATAAACTATGCTAAATTTCACCAATATGTATTTTTGGTACATAATTAGCTCCAAACCTCAGCTGTCTCACTCAAAAATTACAAGTGGTCAGGCTATATGTTAACATTCTAGCACAATTTTTTTTTTTTAGGTGTAACACCTCCAGTGCTATTTTTATTCATTCAGCCTAGGACAAGCCATTATATCTATATATGTCAAATATGATTCATTCAGACACAAAAGGAGGTAAATTATAAAAAAAAACACTGGCTGCAAATGTCACATCTGTCTTAAAACATTTCTCCTCGCTGCCAACATAGATAAATAAAAACATTTGCTATTTTTTAGTTTTCATCAGCCGACAGACACATAATTTTTTTTCTTTAAAAATAACAGCTTGTGATTATTGTGCTTCTTTAGATATTGAAAATACCCATATAGCCATGATAGCTGCAACTGACTAAAGGACATAGCTGACTTTCTGACCAGAACTTCCATCAAAGAAACTACTGGCAGTATTATCTCCCTTTGTCAACTTTTGTCAAGTCATAAACCGAAATAGCAAAGATGTATAAATGTCAGTTTATATTCAATTGAGTAGGTACTTGTACATATGGGGCCAGATTCACAGAGCAGATACGACGGCGTATCTTCTGATACGCCGTCGTATCTGTTGTTCTATCTATGTGACTGATTCATAGAATCAGTTACGCATAGATAGCCATAAGATCCGACAGGTGTAATTGTTTTACGTCCGGGAATACAGAATTACGCTACGCGCGTCGCCGTTCGAAAAAATTACATCACTTA
Organism: Rana temporaria; assembly: GCF_905171775.1. NCBI lineage: Eukaryota > Metazoa > Chordata > Amphibia > Anura > Ranidae > Rana > Rana temporaria. Next base: position 464,346,079 of record NC_053490.1, on the reverse strand, counting down.
GCGCAAAGCACAGCGGGAGTTAGGAAACGGAGCATGTGCGGTAGGTCCGGCACGGGAGCGCGCCTAATTTAAATGGCACACGCCCATTTGAATTGGCCCGCCTTGCGCCGGAGGCCGCCGGCGTAGGTTTTCATCGCAAGTGCTTGGTGAATCAGGCACTTGCGATGAAAACTTGCGGCAGTGTAACGTATCTAAGATACGTTACGCCGCCGCTCACCTACGTGAATCTGGCCCATGGTTCCTTCAGTAGTTCATTCATTTATGTATATAATTTTATATAATAATGTAATCCACTTTATATTTTATATGGTACTGTCGGTTGAATTGAACCTGAATTTATTAAACAAGTGAAGATTATACAGTATATTATTATTATTTCATAAGGAAAATATATACTAATACAAGGTATGTATTGGATGTGCATATTTATTAATATTACTTATTTTCAAATTTTATTAATTTGCCAGGAACGTCTAGCGCTCTTGCTCCATCGCAGTTTCTGGTCTCATTCCAGAATCCTGGTTTTGGTTGTGTTACATTCTCCCTGTCTGTCTGTCCACTTTCAAGATAATTGAGGTGGTCATTCTCTGGGTGGAGACCAAACCTGATTAAAACCAGCCAAGCCTGCAGTCTCATGCTTGTGATATTGCGTTTGTAACACGTGCAAGTTCTCTGTTTCTCTGTCCTGCTCTGCTGTTTGGATTCCCACTATAGCATTGTGTATGGGTGCAACCAAGTACCAGTAGGCCTCCTTGCCTTATGGGAAAGACGGCTTCTAAAGGTGCAGAACACATTAGCCAACTATAGTGTATGACCCCCTTTGTTAGGAGTAAGCGTTACACCATTTTGTTGTGATTAAAGGTAGCAGCCAAGTAAATTTCCGGCACTTTTAATAAATTCAAATATATCAGTTCATTAGTGAACCAATTATTTGTTAGTTGGTAAATTAATGAATATGAAAACTCTGATATAAAATCTGATATTCAGCAGAATCACAAGAACTTTAACAAAACTAAAACAAGACTGATTAAATAATTTGGCAACCAGCAAATAATAGAATGATCAATACCACCCACATGACAAATGCATGAAAAAACACATTGGTCCATGAACCTGCAGGAATAATTTATCCAGGCTTTCTAATAATATTGATCAGAGCTCAAGAGATTAGCATAGATAGATTGATGACCTGCTTTAGGTACAGATTGTTAAAAAATTAGAAAGCAAATTAGGTAAATGGTAGATGATGTGAGATGAATATGCTTGTGGTCTTTTCTTGAAAAAAAATGTGGCCGTTATATCCAAAAGCAGTTGTTAAAAATGTATTTTGTTGGTTTGATTTAGATGTGCGCCATGCATTGGTGCATGTGCATGAACACACATTGGGAAAGATGTTCTAAAACTGGGGCACTCAGAATCTGGTGCATCTGTGCATGGTAGCCAATCAGCTTCTAACTTCAGCGTGTTCAATTAAGCTCTGACAGAAAAACCTGGAAGCTGATTGAATTCTATGCAGAGCTGTACTACCAGATTTTGCACTGTCCAGTTTTAGTAAACCAGTCCCATTGTGTCATGCTTTAATCTGCGTTGCTTTAAGTCAACCTATTGAAATCAGAGAGATCCTGATGCACTAAAATTTCCCAAAAATAAGATTTGTCACAACATTTTTGAAGCTCTGCAAAGAAACCAATCAGCTTCCAGGTTTTTTTTTGTCAGAGCTTAATTGAACAAGCTGAAGTTTAGAAGCTGATTGGCTACCAGGCACAGCTGCACCTGATTTTGTACTCTCTACTTTTAATAAATCAATCCCTCCCTGTCTATCTCCATGCTGCTCAGTATGGCTGTCATCCTAGAAACCACATCTAAGGACCAGTAATACTACAAATTTTTGTTCTAGGATTTACATATTCTTTAATTACAATTTGTGAAGACAGTTTGTTATTACATTTAATAAGCATAGTTTGTGAAAGGATTGATAGCCCCCCCCAGACATAAACAGTAGCACTTGGTGCAAGATAACCTTTGGTGCAGAGAAACTGTTCAGAGAGGACCATGGGCAGTTATCACTAGCTAATAGGACTACAACAAATCTAAATGCATCTTTATTTAACAGCCAGCTTCAAAGCTTTCTTAGTACCCTTTATGCAGTTCCATAATAGACAACACTTCAAATTCTGTCCGTTACTCCAGGAACCCATGGTATGAGTCCAGATTTAAAACAGAAAGATTTGTCAGGAAACTGGTTTGGGTCCTATTGATGATGAGACCTGGGAAGAGGGTTTAACCAGCCACTAATTAGTCTCCCTGAAATGTAAGCTAGCCGTAGCTAAGTCTAGTGTTTTGTTAAACTAGCGGGTTGAAGGAAAAAAAAACTGACCTGATTCCCCCATCCACACATTCGAGGTAGATGGGGGAATCCTCCCACTCTATATATATATATTTATAATTTTATATCCCTTTTTAAAGCTATACCCAACTATTTTTATAAATCATTTTTATAGCTTCCTATTACACATTCTCATATATATCTTTATTTAACTATTTAGGATTTGTATCACTTATTATTTTTATTATTACTTTTCACTATTTTGATCAATTGGCTTATACCATTCACACATTGTGGTTGCAGTTTATTGCATTTATTAGTGTTTTATACTTTTTGAATATTGCACAAAATCACTTTTATATTTATATGTTACATTTGTGTATTGTAAACACCACTAGATTCTGCTGCACATTTTTCATTTAGGTTTACTATTCTTATCAATATTGATATTATTTACTTATAGTAGCGCGGTCACTTTACACATTTTTCTGTTTATTTACAAACCTTTACCTTTGCTGCCACAATGGATGCATTTACATTCATGGAGAAGAGAAATGTCAATTTAGATGAGGTATTTAACCCACAGTGTAAACCACATAATACGGTTAGAAAGCCTGGTTAGGAAGCTAAGACACCACACAGAGAAAAAAGTTAGTTTGTGGTGGGACACAAATGCTTTTCATAGATATATAAGAGAAAATATTGTCCCTCGAAGACTTAGGTGGGAATTACCTCCAAATGATGGCCTAGTCGATAAGGAATTGATGGACAAATGGTTTGAATTTTTTAACAACAAAAGTGTAGAGGGACTAAGGTTCCTATTGAAACGAAAACAACGAAAAACCCGGGTATTAAAACAACAAATTGAAGAGATTAAACTGAAACTGGAACCACACAAGAATCTGTAGACTTTAACACACTAGCTGCACAACTGAATAAAGATCTTATTGCAAAAGATTTGGAAGTACAACAGCGCAAAATGAAAAAATACCAACGAGATTTAGCCGATTATAAAGCCGATCAGGTTTTCAAATGGCAACAAAAAATAGAACAGACACAACCAAGTTCTACTTATTCAACACCAGAGAGAGAAGTTGGGATTCAAGATCCAACTACATCATATGGCTAAAATGAACAAAAGTGGGACGACAGAAGCACATATATAGAAACGGCCAGATCCCAGCATGATCAACATAATAACGGTAACTATTCGCAACAGACATCAAATGATCAACGTAACACTGGTAACTATCCACAACAGACACCAAAGAAGGCATGGAAGAAACCTTTTAAGAAACCATTTAAGAAACCTTACTGGTAAAATCAAAATAGAGGGCCACCACAGCAACAAGATTACTATGGAGGATATGACAGGACTCCCATATATAATAGATTTGACCCTATTGAAAATCATCACGATCAATATTATAATGAACAACGCCAATATCAGAATCAATATGAGTATAATACACAACAGCCTTTTTTAGACAGGGAGAGGAGGGATCACTCCCCTTGGAGACAACAAGAAACCTACCGCTCACCCAGAAGATACCCCGAAGAGGATAGGGCTAGACACAGCCCAGAACGAAGAGAGGCAACAGAGCGGGAAAGAGACTCCAAGCGAAAAAGATATTAGTGGGGTAGAATGTCGTCAATTTAAGCGGCATACCTATCACGACCGAGGAGCTAGCAGTACTCGACAAAGGCCTAAAATATGCTCCAACAAAAAATCTTAACAAATTTGACACCTATATTGGGATACAGAAGTAAAAAAGAAAGCTTAATATCAAAAAATATATCCTCAAAAATCCTTTTAAATCACAGAATGTACAAGTAGAGGCCATTGCCAGACCCCTGCACAGTAAATTACGTAATAACTTGCTCTATAACCCACAAGTATCGGACAATCGGCACATAGATGTGTTTAAGAAATGTAGTTTTACAAGATTTGGAATCTCTAAAACTGAAAAGATCTGATACAATACATATTAAGAAGGGTATGAAACTGCTAGCTAAGAGAAATTATATTGTAATCCGCCCCACAGACAAAGGGGGAGCAGTGGTTATACAATATTAATGTGAACTCAACAGACAACTACAAGAAGAAGGAACATATATCAAACTACTAGGGAACCCAACGATTAAATACAAGAAGGAATGGAAGTTTTGGTCAATCTAGAAATTGGGAAAGACATTTTAAATAAAAAAGAATCAAAATACCTTATACCTGAGTCATGTAGAATACCAGTAATATATACCATTCCCAAGATCCATAAGTCGAAAGAGAACCCATCCAGGAGACCCATAGTCAACGGGATAGACTCCCTGACATCAAGGATGGGACAGTATATAGACTATTTTATACAACCTGCTGTCCAGAATACACCAGCTTATCTCAAAGACATGAAACATATATTACAACCTTTAGATACGGTACCAGTACTTGAAGGAAGAACTATACTTGCCGCAGCGGATGTAACTTCATTATACACAATTGTTCAACACCATGATGCCTGCTCTGTTATGAAATGGCTTTTTAGAAAATATAGCACCTTAAAGCGGAGGTTCGCCAGTAAAATTTTGTTTTTACCCTTAGATGTATGCTCATTTAGTCTAGGGGAATCGGGTTGTTGTTTTAAAATCCGAGCATTACTTACCATTGTAGAGGGCGATCTTCTCCGCCACTTCCGGGTATGGGCTGCGGGACTGGGCGTTCCTTCTTGATTGACAGTCTTCCGACAGGCTTCCGAAAGGCTTCCGACGGTCGCATCCATCGCGTCACGATTTTCCAAAAGTAGCCGAACGTCGGTGCGCAGGCGCAGTATAGAGCCGCACCGACGTTCGGCTTCTTTCGGCTACTCGTGACGCGATGGATGCGACCGTCGGAAGCCTTTCGGAAGACTGTCAATCAAGAAGGAACGCCCACTCCCGAAGACCCATACCCGGAAGTGGCGGAGAAGATCACCCTCTGCAACGGTAAGTAATGCTCGGATTTTAAAACAACTAGCCGATTCCCCTAGACTAAATGAACATACATCTAAGGGTAAAAGAGCAAAAACGGCTTTTATGGGTGAACTCCCGCTTTAATCTGTAAGCCGAGGAAGTTTTTGATCAAATGTTTAGAATTCTGCTTAAAGTATAACTATTTTTGGCATGACCATACGTACTACAAACAAGCCATAGGAATCGCTATGGGAGCAAAATTTTCCCCAAGCCTGGCTAACACATTTATGGCACAGTGGGAGGAGACGGCTATATATGAAGATACTCCTGACGAATTGGCCCTATATAAAAGGTATATTGATGATTTGAAATTAAATAATAATGACAAGAACATCCGGTAGATCCGGTAGCGGCGGCCATCTTGATCCACCCATCCCGGCCTCACCTGCTTGCCCTGTGCCTGGCTCTTCCCCAGCCCGAACTTCTACACCTGCTTGCCGCTGCCTGCTGCCCTCAGCTCCTTCACACCAGCCTGCAGGAGGACAATCTCAGTCGGCCTTGCAAGTAGCGGCCATCTTGCTGCACCCAGGCACCCACTCCACTGTATCCTCCATGATCTGGACCTGGAAGCCATAGCACCATAATCGGTTCTGCTCCTTTGTCCATTAGAATTCCGCCCGACAGGGAACGTGGCTGATTGCCGGATGTGAGGAAGCTGTAAGCCTGAGCTTCGTCTGTCCCGCTCCTATCCTAGCTTGTTCCTGCTGACCTGACTGCCCCTGTGAGAACCCGCCATCCTTCTTACCCTCCTGAGACTACAGAGAACACCTGAAGATGCTGAATTCCCGCCACTGCCCTCTCCAGGTGACCCGCAACAAAACGTCGTCGGCCAGCCTTGTGGGAGGGATCGCAAGCCCTCCTCTTCGTCCCCCAGCGCTGACCATGCCGACACAAGCTTGGCAGAACCCACGCTGTCACAAATCATGGAGGCTATTCAGCACAGCCATACTTCCCTCACCAATCAGACTGGATCAGATCTGTTGACTTTTCAGTGGCCACGCAGAAGCAGAGGGCCACCTTTTTTAGCCATTAAAAGGAGACTACAAGACCTCCAACTGCCCTATGGTATGCTATACCCTGCACGACTGAGGGTCATCCATAAAGGAAAGGCCTATTTCTTCACGGATCCGAAATAAGCGGCCCACTGGGTGGACTCTTTGGGTCCTCCTGAGCATCATCACCAGCAACGAAGATCTCCTTCTCCCTGCTTGTATTTCTTCACAGCTCCCCTTTCTTGAATCTGTAAGATTGGACACAGAGAAAATTTGTTTCTGTTTTATTTTTAGTTTAGTTTTTGTTTTTTCTTCCGACACTTCTCCGAATATCTGATGAACACTTACCTCATGTTCTCCTCTGCTCACCAGGCAAAGCTACTCCTGGGTAGCGGTCGTAACAATCTTCTGGATGGTATCCTACTGAGATAACTGATACATCCCTGTGGGGGCCGGGTCACCTAACTCAAAGGGTTAGGGTTGTTCTGCTTGTTTCCCTTGTTTTTGAGGGATTTTTGTTCGGGGTTCTTTTTGTTTTTACTATGAAATGCTGGTATCCATCACTCCATGTGTGTTTACAGATTGGTCTAGGTGGCCTCTCTAATATGCACCTGATATTTCTAAGTTACATAATGTTGTTCTATGTGTCTGACTTGCTCTTACCCTTATGCACTTCTTTCAGCGCGCTGGACTCCAGGCTATGGTTGCTACCAGCGGGCTGTGAGAACTGGGCTCCACTAGTCATATTTCTTTGTTCCACCTCATGTCTAGATTGTGATTAATTTCTTGGAATGTGCGGGGGCTAAACTCCAAAGTGAAAAGATCGTTAATGTTTGAATATTTGGCACGTCATAATCTGCATGTGATCCTACTCCAGGAAACCCACATCCAGGGATCTAGAGTAATGGCCCTTAAGTGGGCGAAAATCGCTTATGCTCTCCACTCCACATACTCTACTTATGCCAGGGGCACTTCCATCCTTATCGCCAAGTCTGCACCAATTAGCATTAAATATTATGTTATGCTTAATCCTAACGGTTGCTTTGTGATTGTCGTGATAGAATTCATGGGTAAACCTTATACGGTAACTAGCTTATATTCTCCGCCCCCATTCACTAAAGTTTTCTTTGAGCCGGTAATGAACTCCATATTGGCGATAGCAGAGGGTCCCTTATTGATAGCGGGTGACTATAATACAGTATTGGATAATTCCATAGATACATTGCGTTGCTCTACACTACCTCCCACCCCCTTGGGATCCTTTTTAACTCAATTTGACTTGGTGGAGGCCTGGAGGTGGAAGCATGCGGATGGGAGGGAGTATTCTTGTCTTTCTGAGTCTCATGGTACTCTATCACGTATTGATTTATGTTTGGTCTCATCAGATCTGTGGAATTCAGTGACTGAGGTCAAGTACCTCCCTAGGGCGGTGTCTGATCATTCCCCTTTGTTGGTGGACCTCACCCTGGGCACTTCTCCCTCCTCCTATCGAGTGCGGCGGCTGAGCCCATTATGGTTGGCGGATGAGGTTGTGGTGAACCAATGTATGACAGAGATGGGTTCTTACTGGGTGACTAACGGGCAGAGCGCCTCAGTTCCGATGGTGTGGGACACCTTTAAGGCCACTACATGTGGCTCTTTTGCTGCGGCCATTGGTCAGACGCGCAAGGCCTCGCTGTCGAGACTGACAGATGCAGAGAGGTCTCTCAGAGAGGCAGAGGCCGCTTATTCTGCGACCCCCTCTCCTGAGACACACGCCGCCTGGAAGCATGGGGCCAGGGAACTGGACCTGGTGCTTTTGGAGCGTACTCAGAAGAAGCTGCTGTATCAGAATCAGCGGATCTTTGAGTTTGGGGATAAAAACAGTCGCCTCCTGGCGTATCTCTCCAGACCGGACTATCAGCCTTGTAGTATACCTAGGATTAAGGATTCCAGGGGAATTGTAGTAGAACAGAATAAGGAGATCATGGAGGCCTTTGTCACATTTTATTCCCCCCTTTATGCTACTAGAGCACATTACACGATTGTGGAATTGGATGACTATCTTTCTGAAATCTCACTGCCTAGGCTTCAGGCCCAAAAGCGACACTCCTTGACGCTCCTCTGATGGCTGAGGAAATTGGGGAGGCTATCCAATCCTTTGCCAGAAACAAAACACCAGGATTAAATGTTTCCCCATCGAGTGGTATATGCAGTACAGGGATCTGCTTGTGCCTCATTTGGGCAGGGTGTATGATTTTGCTATCAGGATGGGGCAGCTGCCGCCTTCTATGTCAGAGGCGCTGATTGTCCTCATTCCTAAGCCACACAAGGACCACCTCCTTTGTGAATCTTACAGGCCGATCTCACTCATTAATTCGGACGTAAAAATTCTATCAAAGGTACTTGCCTGGCGACTGAACACGGTCATTACTACCATTATTGGTGCAGACCAAACCGGGTTTATCACGGGGCGATCGACCTCCATCAACCTACGTAGATTATTCACCAATCTGCAGGCCACTAATGCAGAGATGGGTTCTAGGGCCGTTCTGTCCTTAGATGCACATAAGGCATTTGACTTGGTTGAATGGCCTTACCTGCTGGAGGTCCTGGCGAAGTTTGGATTCGGCAATACCTTTATCAGGTGGGTGCAACTACTGTACTCGAAGCCCACTGCTAGACTAAGAGTGAACGCAGCCATATCTGATCCCTTTCCAATAAAGAGAGGCACCAGACAGGGGTGCCCTGTCGCCGCTGCTCTTTGCTCTGGCGGCGTTGGTGAGGTCCTGCGGGGCAGTCGTGGGACTGACGATTGGGGGGTCTAGAGGAGAAGGTATCTCTCTACGCTGATGACATGTTAATATACTTGTCGGACCCCCAGTTGTCCCTCCTGGCCCTGCTGGATCTAATTGGGAGGTTTGGCCACTGTTTATGATGGACCAGGCGACGTCGGTCCGGCTACAACCATCTTGCCCACTACAGATAGTCAGCTCCTTCCGGTACTTAGGAGTCATAATACAACATCCCATGGCCTCCTATGTCAAAACTAATTTGGACCCCCTCATAGGGCGCATGAAAACTACTTTCAAAACCTGGGCTAATCTTCCACTTACGTTACTGGGTAGGATTAATATTTTTAAGATGATTTTCTTGCCACAATTTCTGTATGTTTTGGGTAATTCGCCAGTGTATGTCACTAAAAATAAATTCAAAGAGATAGATTCTATCCTCACCTCCTTTTTGTGGGGAGGGGGAGCGGTCAGGATTGCCAAGGACACCCTTCAGTTACCAGTACTGGTGGTTTTATTCCGAAGCCAACAATGCAGCCACTGCATTGGAGGCGGCCATCCTTACCTCCTATGAATCCCTGCAAAATTTGATTCATTGTATGTCCCTTGGGAGGCGGGAGGGAACGAGTATTATAGCTATGACATTACGGATTATTAAACTCACTAAATTTGCAAGTCCCCTCCAGCAGTAATACATACTCACTGAGCACTCCACTATGGGGGAATCCGAACCTTCCGGAATTTTTCCGTAGATTGGATGGGGGATACTGGTCGAAAGGGGGGTAAAAACTATTTTACATCTGTTCTCGGACAATGTGTTTCGTACTTTTGAGGAATTTCGTAGAGACTATAATCTGCCTTGCACGGCTTACTTCCTTTACCTACAGATACGCCACACTGCATTATATATATATATAATTTTTTATCCCTTTTTAAAGCTATACCCAACTATTTTTATAGATAATTTTTATAGCTTCCTATTACACATTCTCATATATATCTTTATTTAACTATTTAGTATTTTTATCACTTATTATTTGTATTATTATTTTTCACTATTTAGATCACTTGGCTTATACCATTCACACATTGTGGTTGCAGTTTATTGCATTCATTACGGTTTTATACTTTTTGAATATTGCGCAAAATCACTTTTATATTTATAATCCTCCCACTGTGTCTATGTATTCGGAGAGTGGAGACTTCCCCACTTTGAGCATTACACTGATCAACGCTGCAGGCTATAGCCTACAGTGTTGATTGAAAGGAAATTTTCCAGCAGAGCGGTTGAATAGAATTCAATTGGTAGATCAACTTCTGTTTAACCACACTGTACATACATGGGTCGAAATTCAGCCGGTTCGGGAGCAGAATTACGATTTTATATATATGCAACTTTTCTAAAAAGCTCTCCCATCTATATTTCATCATACATATTTGTCAACAAGTATAAATTAAACTACCTCATAAACCATATTATATCTCATTATGTGTCAAGGGGCCCCTGGGTAATTTTTTCACCTATCCTGCTCCTGCCCACAGATACAGACCCGGAGGCAGATAATAACCTTTTCGCATAACATCATGGTTTTCCCTATGTTTTGCCAGCTGGGCATTCCTGAGTCTTTAGAAGTAAACATTTATCTGTACACCTTTTTGCATGGGGTATTATTTACTGCCAAGAAGATAATAGCTAAGACGTGGATCCAAGCTGGCGTGCCTACTTTACAACAATGGAGGGCGTAGATTATTAAAATGCTCCCACATAAGAAGCTCATCTATGACCACAGAGGTTGCCCAAACAAACTGCAGAAAACATGGGGTATGTGGCAGACTTGCTGTCCATTAGACGTAGCTTCTACTTGATTTTGTACAGTGCTTGTTATGTGTTTCAGTCCAATGAATCCAGGCTACAGTGTCTTACACTCATTTGTAATCTGGTACTGAGCTTCAAATATCTTGATATTTGAGAGGGCATGCAACACCTTTGGCTTAGGTTTAATAATGTCTTAACCAATTATACTCTAATTATATAGATATTATAGTATTTTGCACTTATTCCTGCAAACAGTCTGTGATTAGGTCTCATTTAATTTGTCTTGAGCAATTTGATAACTTCCCAATTGTCTATGTAATATATTCCTTCTGTGTATGCTACATTGCGTAGGCCTTGTCTTACCTATTCTTTTGACCAAATATGTACAACATAGAAGCACGTCTTTGTCAAAATTGATGTTGCTTTAGGTCCATTTGTATACTTTTGAGAACGTCAATAACATTAAAAAAAAAAAGGTTTTTCATAGGGCATAGCACCCATCCAAGACCAAAAGTAAAAGTATGTTATGGAACTTTTGTAAAAGTTTTAATGTAGTGCTAAGTAATAAATCCTAATACTGCTACTTGATTTTGCATCACAGCTTGAGATACTTGGATTATTAACAGATGCAGTCGAATTTACAGGGCTAACACAAATTTTATTAAGGTCAGTTAGTAGAACTATTTTTATTATAATATAGTTTTACCTGATAGTTCATGAAAAAGTTCCAGTCTAATATTATTTTATAAGGCTCATATAAACCTTACCAATAACACTGTGAGCAAATACAACATATTAAAATTAGATTTATTCATCTATTGATTTAATCTGTCTAGTAGCAGAAACCTTTAATAATGTAGATAGCTTTATGCCTGATAGATCTGTTTTTTGGCATGTTTCTAAATAAAAATAGTAATATATTTTTGATTGTGATGAACATTAACTGTCTAAAGACTGAAGTATCCATCATATAATGATGAAGATAATAAAACTTTGCCACACAAACCTAAATGTTATTATTATTATTATTATTATTATTATTATTATTATTATTAACATTATTGTTTTGATCAGTATAGAACAAAGCTTTTTAGGAATCAGCATGTTGGTTCACATCATTAACCAAGTATTGTCATGACTGTATTTAGTCAATGACATCACCTGGGATCCCTTGCTCCTTAGTATCCATCCAGCTGACAACTAGGGGAAATGTAATTTGCAGCGAGAACCCATCAGGAATAGATTGTCTTGATGCACCAGCGTGTTTTGTTTGTGACAAGTTTGTGGATGTAATTCATAACCAATGACATGGATCTACATCACTGCAGTATGTAATTGACAATGAACATTTTTTCTTGTTCTTAGCACAGGTGTACCCCCTTAAAATCCATACCAGTCACTCAGCAAAGATAATGATCTGGGGTGGATTTTAAGAGAGATCCCCACACCGTTGACCCTCATCTAGAATAAGGTCTGGTGTATATGTTAAGGGGAATCTAATTTATAGGCAATTTAAAGTGGAAGTAAACCCTCATATCGTTTTCAGCCAAGGAAGCTGCCATTTTGGTCTCTGTTTGATCTTCAACAGCCATGGTGCTGCTCATGTGATCATTTATGACACCAGCCTTCAAATAATTTGACAGTTTGATTGAGAGTACAACTAATGTGACAGTTAGGCCGCGTACACACGGTCATTCCAAACCGATGAGAATGGTCCGACGGGCCATTTCCATCGGTTCACCGCTGAAGTGGCCTGATGGTCTGATGTGCGTACACACCATCGCTCCAAAAAACGATCGGGTCAGAACGCGGTGACGTCAAACACACGACGTGCTGAATAAAACGAAGTTCAATGCTTCCAAGCATGTATCGACTTGATTCTGAGCATGCGCGGGTTTTGAACCAATGCTTTCTGTACTAACCATCGGTTTGGACCGATCGGGCAGCGGGCCATCGGTTCGATTTTGAAGCATGTTTTAAAATTTTGGACCGAAGGACAACAGACCGATGGGCTATCCACACGGTCGGTTTGGACCGATGAAACTGAACTTCGGTCCATTCTCATCGGTTTTGTCCGACCGTGTGTACGCGGCCTAAGCCTTCCCTTCGAGTGGACTTGAATTTTTCGGTGATGGTACTGCTTTTTTCATTCTTTCAACAATAAAAAGAGAGGCTCCAATCATTGGTTACTCTCTTGAAAACATTATAAAAACTTTGGCAGGAGTTGGCAATGTCACATTGTGATAGTGTGTTTGTGAAGGCCCTGCTCCAGTTATAATTACCTCACCGGCATTGCACTGTGGATCTTGTATCTGCTGCATCCGACACTAAAATTCAGATGTGGAAGGCAAGAGGGAGTGGTGATCTCACCCCACTTGTAACACGACAGTGCTCGAGAATAGCAATTGTACTGCTAAACCTGAACACTGTCACATGGGCAGAGGCCTAACGCTCGCCCATACTTGGATGGAGTGACAATAACATGCCACTAAGGTGATTATAACTGAAGCAGAGGAGGCCTTTACAACCCCCCTTTTATTTTGCCCTGTCTGCAAAAGTTTTCATTTTACAACTTTAACAATAAAAACTGGGACTGGATAGTACTATTTAAAGAGGTCCAGCCTTGGTGAAAAAAAATTAAAGTCAGCAGCTACAAATACTGTATATACATATATATATGACTTCCTTTATATACAGTAGAATTATTTTGCTTTATTATGAATGTAAGACTAATAAAAAAAGCAATATGGACCAATCCAGAGTGCAATAAATGTTAAAATGGATCTGCAATGTACAATCATACATCAAATATGATAAAGATTGATTTAATTTACCCATACTTACAGCCAGAGCTTTTTTTTCTCAGAAAGTAGGTGCAGGAACTCAACCACGACCCGTTCAGATTTCACAAACAGTAGAAGGGTCTTAAAGGGGCATTAAATACCAGAATTGCATTACATACAGAGTGTAGAGTTCAGGGGGTTACAAAGCTATCACTTGTAAACACAGAAACCAGACTTCTGTGTTTACAAGTGATTGTGGTGAGCAGGCACCAAAGGGTCAGAGCCAAAGGTGGTGGAACTGAGTTCCCCCAAGTTCCCCCTGAAAAAAAGCCCTGCTTACAGCACATATTCATCATGTACAATACAATGCAGACTGTGTATATATGGATCTATCTATCTATCTATCTATCTATCTATCTATCTATCTATCTATCTATCTATCTATCTCTATCTATCTATATATATATAAACGCATGACAGGTATGATGTGTGTAGAAAATATTTGTACAGTTTAATATCACTTCTTTGCCATTCATTAACCTATTTTCTCTGACACAAATGAAATAATGAATACAAAATTATTTCTTTTTAATTATTTATACAAAATTCAGCTACATAAGAAGTACATTGATCATGTAGTTGCATGGTGTCATTTTTTTTAACAATAAATACTGAATATGTTATGTTATTTTGTTTGTTTCTCTGGGTGTTTGACTCATGCATCTATAGTAATGGTGCAATGTAGGATATTATAAAATGATTTCAGTGAAGGCAATTCATAATTGGATAGCTGTATAAAAAGAGTATAAAAAGGTGTGTGATCCATCATCCCGCGCAAGGAAGTACGGTATTCAAGGCAGAGGAAACAATTATATAATGATACTAAGCGTAAGAGAGGAGAGAAACTGCAGCCTCCACAAAATACTGCCACATAGAAAATGCAATGTATATAATGAATTAATTTAAATTAATTGATTAATTTAAATTTAAACATCACTATTATTGAAGTTTTTTTGTATTACATATAATACCCATCATGGGCATTTTATTACATGTGTACTATATACAAACTGTATGCATATTGTTTACTAATCAATTCATTTAAATTAATTCATTATATACATAAAATGTTCATATTTTATTTTCCTTTTAAAATTTCATTTATTCAGCTTACATGCACATTTCTCTTTTCATTTTCATTATGTGCACCCCATTACATGTGTATAATATACGCACTATATGCATAGTGCTTACCAATTAACCGTTTATCTATATATATTTTATATATACATTGAGCTACATTAATATACCATATACATCAAATTCATATTATATTTCCCCCCTTTTTTCAAAATCTCATCCATTCAGTTTATCTACAAATTTCTTTTCTTTTCATTTTATTTTTATTCATTTATTTTTCAGATTTTTCAGTTTTTTATTATTATATTTTTTTCTTTATCTTATTTTTTATCATGTTCCTTTTTTGTCTCTGTTCCTAGAGCAAACTTTTGAATAGGTTCTTTCTTGGACACATTCAGTGTGTTGAATAGATCCTACTTTAAAGTTTCTCTCCTTGGATATATTCGGTATCTTTACCTACAGGTGCCCCCCCCTGCGTTATATTGAATCTTGATTTTAAGTAGGTACTCTGATTGAGATTGTTGCAATTCATGTATATGTAATAAAACACTTTAAAACACTTTATGCAACACTCTTTTGTATGGTGGCCATTTTTGTTTATTGTATTATATACATTTTTAAGCTTCTCTCAGCGGCACTGTTTGATTACATGTTCGCCTATTTCTATTCCTTTTTGGCCAGGTCTCTAGAGCGCTCACTGTGTTTGCATAGTTGCTCGGGTTTGGTCGGGCCCTTGACGCTTGTGTGGTCCCACCCCCCCCCCCTTTCCAAGCCCCTGTGTTTTTTCCCATTTGCATAGGGGCACTAGGGCCCTTGGTGGTAAGTTTCCCTCTCTCTATTGGTGGACCTGTCAACAGGTAGATTTCTAAAACAAATGTTATTTTTGTATTATAATTTCTCTTTTTTATTTTTCTGTATTTATATAGTTGCCTTTTCTGTGCATGGTTGAGACATACATCCCCTGATGAAGCCTGAAGGCGAAACATGTTGGGATAATGTATGATTACTCAACCCACCACTAAATCTTTAATGCAACCACCATTTGGAACCACCTTATTGTGAAAGACTGACACTATGTTATCGTTCTACTTTTTATGAATTTTGTATAAATAATAAAAAATAAATCATTTTTTATATTTTACTTAAAATGTACCTGAGTCTTCCATTGGTTATGGTATTATCCTACTCAAGCACCGCTAAAGACCCATCTTATTCTCCTTATTTCTTTAATACTGTAAATAGTTCCTCTTAAATTTGGATCTGACACACACAGAAGTGTAAGGTACTAGCAGTGGCTAATGCAAATCTGCAAGTTTTGACACATTCCCACAGGAAAGGTATATATTTTCTTTTGCAGGATGAGTTTAGTTCCACTTCGGGGAAGGGCCCATTTACACCTTAATTATAGTCACTAGCTGTGAGTTAACCCATGCATGTTAACACACTATAAACCTTCCTACCTGCACCTTGTGTTTTTCACCTGCATAAGATGTACATTGATCATGTAGTTGCATGGTGGCATTTTTTTTAAGGTTTTTATTTTATAATCAAAAATAAACATTTGTACAAATACTTTAGCATAAGAAGTGCAACAATTAGTATAATTAAATTCAACAATAGAGTATTTTTGTACAAAATTCACTTGAACTACGGCTTGATATTGAACTTTCCCTATTTAGCATGAAGGCCGTAGACGATACCTCAGCTAGATGAGGTATATTCTAGCGATCATCCAATCACTGATCCAAAATCCGCAGTTATAAAATACTCTAAATTTATATATATAATTCCAATAATTAGGTAGAAAAGAAGAAAGAAAATGTTGGCTCCTAAAAAGGTGCCCTTGGGAAAAAGAAGAAAGGGTGAAAAGAGATAAGAAAAAAAATAGGTTGTCAGTGTCCCTTGCTCATCAAGGGCTTACCTCTATATAAAAGAGTCAAAGGATTCAGAATGTTTGAAAATGACCCACGGTTGCCAGGTTTTGTTGAAGTTTTCTGTCTTTCCTTGTTGCTTTGTACACACAGCCTATAGTAGAGTAAATCTATATAATCCTGGGTCAGAAGTTTCTGTTTGTGTTTTAACATGTGGCATGGCACTGCATAGGAAAATCTGTAATCTAAGAACTGACATTTCCTTTTAAGAAACTCCATGTTACACAATCCCTGGGTATCTCAGTCTAGTCGTATGCAGGCAGTAACAACACAGTAATTCGATCTGACACAGACACAACCAGGATAAGCAATTTGTGATGAAACACAGAAGAAATTGTGAGGCATGTTTCTGGCTTCACTGTGTTTCCGACTTTGTGGTGTCTTGTAGCAGTGATACCTATGTCGAAATCAGTAGATAGGGTCTCCTCCAGCCCCTCCCACTTCAAATTCCTCACCAGTCAGCTGACCTCTAGTCTTTGCCCCCCAGCCATGCCGTGAACAGAATGGGCGGCTGCGCGCTCCAGGAACAGCCCATCTGGGTGGCCACAGGCTCCAGAGATAGCCCTGCTGGGTGGCCGCAAAAAGGCTGGGAGAGTGGTGCAGGCTTCAGGAACAGCCCAGGATTCGGTGACCCCTGGCAAATCATCATTTACGCACAGGTTGAGAACCACTGCTTTCGTGGAAAGGGATAAACTGCAGCCAAAAAATTGTCCATCAATACAAGTTAAGGCAAGCAAATGTCACAGAGAATACAACTAAACTAATACCCAGTTAAAACAAAAAAAAAAACATTTAAAAGTGTATGGCAGTTCTTTCTTGCACTGCAATGTATCAGAAAATTGATATGTTTTGCAATGCAGCACACCACATTGCTCAGTTGTGCAGGTCATTACTGTTGTGTGTTGGCATGTCATTTAAAATGAATGACACTGCACAGCATTAAAGGGTCACTAAAGGATTTTTTTTTAGCTAAATAGCTTCCTTTACCTTACTGCAGTCCTGGTTTCATGTCCACATTGTTCGTTTTTGCTCTAATCCTTCTCTGTTCTGAACACTTCCTGGTTGTCTGTTTCCTGATGAAAAAAGTCCTGGGAGCTTTCTCTCTGTGGTCACTAATCAAGGAGGTGTGATTACTGTGTGTCTAACACCCCTCAACACCAATCAGCTTCGTTTTACAAACCATCACTTGGCTCTGTGTCTCTGTACATCACACAGCATGCAAAAACGAAACTGAAACTGTAGGCACATTATATGATTGATTTTTATCTATTTTTAATCATTTTTAAAAGGAATCAGTTAACTATTATGTCTCTATACCCTGTAAACAGTCATTTCAGCAAAAACAATTTTTTCCATTACAACTCCTTTAATGTATGTATGGTGTGTTATCATGTGTCACCACAACGCAGGTGTGTGAATAGGATACACCTAGAACCAGCTAGGAAGTTCTGGGATTTTGCACCTCCCCCTTGCCCTTATAAACCAAGCTGTTTATTTGTCGGCTTCTATTTCTTATTGTATCGTCATTAATCATAAAAGAAAACAACTCTTATGTCTCTACTTTGTAACACTCGTCACTTATTTATCAAAGCTATAATAAATTATTTTGTCATTTGAATGATATTTTTGCTTAATTTCAAAAATAATTGGAGCTTTGATAGGATTTGTATTTCATATCTCCCATTATAACTCTCCTTTTGCTGTCATTGCCTTCTATGCCTCATTTCACTTGATTTGCTTATTGGTATTCTTTTATAAAATAAAGGATTTTTCAGCACCTTGGACAGGGCTCTGAGAATGCAAATTGATGTTCCAAAGTAGTATCAATTAATCAACTGCCAGGTCATCTTTTTTTTTCCAGTCCATTGCATCTTTCATTGTTAATTGGTGACAATCTTTATAGAACGCTGTAAACCCTGGGCTAAGTCATTAGCCCTTGATTACAGCAGGGAGATTAAGACTTTGCAGTGACTTGTCAGGCTCTGAGCTTACAGGACTGCCATTAAAAATCAGTATGTGTATCCAGAGTGACAGTTTAATGTCATCTTTAACTAAATACAATGGTGTTCATCTAATAACTCATATGGAAGTACACAAAAGAGCAATGATACTGAGATAATGTTGTAACACTGTTACTAGAAGTAATACTGTTATTTACATTAGTGTAACAGAATTCATTCTACTGGTGCATCCATCTCTATATGGCTATATTTCTTTTTATTACAGTTAATTATAGTTATATAAATATTTCATTTTGCAATTATTATTATTATTGTACTGATAATGATAATGGCGATGATGAGTACAGTACAGTAAAACTTTGGATTGCGAGCATAATTCTTAAAAATTCGTAAAACCTTGGATTGCGAGCATAATTTGTCATACTTCTGCTTTGGGTACTTTGGAGTTTGGAATTTTTGGGGGTTTTGAACAGACTTTTTTACAGTTTGAAATCAAATATTAAGGCACTATTATTGCATCAATCCATTTTAATAAGATCCAATAAGTAACAAATAGTTCATCCATTTATTTTTTTCTTTGGTATGCCACAATAACCACATACACAAAAATAAAGGCCTAAAGTAAATCTTTCATAAACATATACAATTAAGCCTATGATGAAAATATGGCTAGGCAGAGCTACAAATCTGAAACTTTCCTGCGAAGGAGTTTTAAAAATAAAATTGTTAGGTTATCATGGAAAAGCAGACAGAATAGGAGATGGCCATATACACTGATGTAAGGCGTTCCAGAGGACAGGAGAGGCTCTGGAGATGTCTTGGAAGTGAGCATGGGAGGAGGGAATGAGGGAGCTAAAGAGCAGAGGGTCTTAGATGGAGCAGAGAGGACTATTTGGGCAAAATTTTGAGATGAGGTTGTTGATTAACTTGTGTGTAAAGTTGAGGATGGCTTTGTATGTTGTTCTTAGGATTTTGAATGCTATTGTTGGGCTATCAGATGCCAGTGGAAGTATTGCGAGAGAGGATGAATGGACATTGGGTGGCTGCTTGGGTGGATGAGACTGACAGCTGCATTCATTGTGGACTGATGAGGGAATAGTCTGTGTAGAGGTAGGTCCATGAGGAAGTCATTTCAGTAGTCAATGCGAGAGAACAAGTGAGTTAATTTGTAGCTTTGTGGTGTCATTTTTTAACCACTTGCCTTCTGGGCAATTTCACCCCCTTCCTGCCCAAGCCATTTTTCAGCTTTCAGCGCTGTCACACTTTGAATGACAATTGCGCGGTCATGCTACACTGTACCCAAATTACATTTTTATAATTTTTTTCCCACAGATAGATCTTTCTTTTGGTGGTATTTGATCACCTCTGTGGTTTTTTATTTCTTGCGCTATAAACAAAAGAAGAGGGACAAGTGAAGAAAAACACAATATTTTTTACTTTTTGCTATAATAAATATCCATTTTTTTTAAACAAATTTTTTCTCAGTTTAGGCCGATACCTATTCTTCTACATATTTTTGGTAATAAAAACGCAATAAGCGTATATTGATTGGTTTGCGCAAAAATTATAGGGTCTACAAAATAGGGGACAGATTTATAGCATTTTTAGATTTTTTTTTTTTTACTAGTAATGGCGGCGATCAGCAATTTTTATAATGACTGCAATATTGCGACGTACACATTGAACACTTTTGACACATTGTTGGGACCATTCACATTTATACAGCGATCAGTGCTAAAAAAATGCATTGGTTGCTGTATAAATGTGACTGGCAGGGAAGGGGTTAACACTAAGGGGCGATCAAGGGGTTAATGTATTCCCTAGGGAGTGATTCTTACTGTGGGGGGAGGGGAGTGACTGGCAGAGGTGACCGATGGTTGTCCCTATGTACAAGGGACACACCATCGGTGCCCTCTCCCTGACAGGACATGGATCTGTGTGTTTACACACACAGATCCATGGTCCTGCTCAGTTACTTGGCAATCGCAGGTCCTCGGCGGCCGCCCGTTCCCTAGTGACGCGGCGGGCGCACGCGCACCCTAGTGGATTAAAAGGGGGCGACATCATATGACGTCCACCCAGAACAATAGGGTCTGCCTCCTGCCGTCATTTGACGGCGGGCGGTGGAGAAGAGGTTAAAGTGTTACTAAACCCAGGACCCTGCATTCACTATATCGTGTCTCCTACAATACACAGAACATAGAAAGGCAATTATTTTTGTAAATATAAACTGCTAAATACCCTTTCTCATCAGCAGTATATAGCAGTCTTGTGACTTCTATCAGTGTCCAGCCAAGCACTGGTTAAAGCATGTAGGAGGAGTTTTCAGATTGCCCTATGAGGCTGCAAGACAGCCAGTCTACGCCTCTATTGAGGTAATCCCATGTCATGCAGACAGTTTCCATGTGGAGGAATTTATTAATATGGTTTTACCAAGTCACCATTTGTGAGTATCATACTTACCTTTGTAACAAATAAATACCCATTTATTGAGGATAATGTGCTAGATCCACGCGCCTTCTATTTCTTTCCATTTTCCCAAGTTTTGGATTCCCCAGTCTGTGGAGGGCAGTGAGAAGTGCATTATCCGACAATTAGCATCAAAGCAGAGAGTGTATGGTCATGTAGAGGTACACTACACAGCGCAAGATTGATTGGTGTTGTGATAAGACTGCAAGTCCCCTGACCCTCTATCTGGACTGTGCTGATTGGCCCTGTGCTGATCACACACATCCACCCAAGAAAAAAATCTCTCTAGCAATATAAACCAAACTAAGCAGGTGCAGCCTGACTCCATAGACTCTGTTATCAAGAAAATATTACGGGACAGTGGAAGGAGGGGAGAATCAGAGAAAATAGGATCAAGCAAGCCTTTTACACAATGCAGATTACCCCCTTAGGCCTGGTACACACGATAGGATTGATCCGCGGATACGGTCCGCCGGACCGTATCCGCGGATAAATCCTCTGGCGGATTTGGATCCGTTGGCATGTACTCACCATCGGATCCAAATATGCGCGGATTTCAACCGCGGTGACGTGTCGCGCCTTCGCCGCAATGATGACGCGGCCACGTGCGCGATGTTGTCATATAAGGAAATCCACGCATGCGTCGAATCATTACGACGCATGCAAGGGACGGCTTCGGACGGATCGATCCGGTGAGTCTGTACAGACCACCGGATCGATCCGCTGGTGCCTATTCCAGCGGATAGATTTGTTAGCATGCTTACAAATTTTTATCTGCTGGAATTCGGAAATATCCGCAGATAAATATCCGCTGGAACGTACACACCAGGGGATCTATTCGCTGAAACCGATCCGCTGAGATTTTTCAGCGGATGGATCCTCTCGTGTGTACGGGGCCTTAGGTTCCACAGTAAGCATAACAAGCATGTTTTACTGCATACACAGACTGATTTTACTGTTGTGGGTTTAGTTACACTTCAAGAAGGTGGAATATTTTTGAAAATATTGGAGGTAAAGGTGGTAAGATTTGGACAGTGATTGGATGTGTTGGCTGAACGGAGAGGTCAGGGTCAAGGATTACACCTACCACCCTTGTATCAGGAGAAGGAATGATAGCTGTGCTGTTAATTATGATGAAAAGGTTGGTAGATGTGACACAGGTGTTTTTTTCCTAAAAATAAAAATGCTTTGAGTGATTTTTATGTGCGTGAGCCCTTAAAGTTTAATTGATCAAATTCATCAAAGAACTAATCCACATTTGAGTTTTTTCCTTATAGAACTTTTCTTCTCCTTTGATAGTAAGTATCTTTCTTCTAAAATGGATGTTTGACAGTCTTCACTAAGTTTATTTCATCCATTACATTAGAAGAGCCTCAAGTATACTCAGAATCAATACTATTGAAAACTGCTACGTTTGACTAAATAACAAGATAAATAAGTTACAGCAAAACATTTTGAAAAGCTAATTATGATTTATCATGTAAAGTAAAAAGTAATTTGCCCTAATTAGTTGTTTGTCACAACCTCAAGCGCAATGTGACATTTATACAACAAAGACTTTGCTTTCACGTGACATCTGACTGTACACAACCAAAAGAGAAAATGCGGACTTCAGACCTCCCCCCATCCTAACAGATGCAGCAATCTCCAATGTAATTAAAGTGCTTTGTTTTCTTGTTCAATCATAGGTTTATTGAAGAAAAGGATATACACAGGCAAACAGACATCCACAAGATAACCTTCTTCTATAATAAACCTATAAATAGACAGGAGAACAAAGTAGATTTATTACATTTGCATTTTGCTGCACAATTTGTGGTTTTCTTTGGCATTAGGGTATAGTTTTATATGGCTCCTGAGGATTAGGACATCTTTATTAACTGCTTTTTACTGCAGTACAACTATAAACAGTGGAATGGTGAATAGGTATTTACTCAATTCCATTTCTAAATGACACTGGATAAAGCACCATCAGGCTACCGTTGCACTCGCTACAGTCAGAGAACCAAGCAGTCCCCAGAGGGTTCTGTAGACACTGGGATTGGTGTGTAATCCCAGCCAAATACATTTTTAATTTTTTGATAGTTATGGACAGAGTGGGGAAAGCTTAGAATCTTTGTCAGTTTTTTTTGCTATTTGTGTCCCCTTCAAGGAGATTTCCCCCTCACTCATAGACACAACACAAAGTACACGAAGATCTCCCCAAAATTTAGGAGAAATACCACCTTTAACTATTTTCAAAGCAACGGATGTCCCTGTTGGAAGATGTCCCCTCTGCTCCTGCTCCAGAGACCACTGACTCCGCTCTATCACTCCCTTTTATGTAACTGAAAGTCTTGTAGCTGTTCTGTAGATGTTGGTCCCTTGTTCTCGTTATGCTATTCAGCAGCCAATTCGTACATAGGGAAAAAACATGTATTTATATATTAAAAAGTATTTATATTTAATGCATTTTCTCTATGTAGGAACTGGCTGCTAACAAACCACAAATTGCATCGTTGTGTGTTTTCAGCTTGAACATTATGAGTTTCATTTAGTAGTAGGCATATGTTTCCCAGAAACAAATTAAATACATTTTTGCGCTCAGCCAAAAGGGAATAATGTTGACTGCTGCAACTCAAGTATCCCGAACACTGGGCCCATAAACCATGTTAAAATAAAAAAGGTGCGCTCAAAGCCATAAATTAACAAATTAACAAATTCGTAAAAAAGTGCAAGTGTAAAAAACAATATGTATGTGCTAACACTTTAAATCACACATAAATAAGTACAAATACGCAAATATAAAAAACAATAAATATATGCTGACACTTTAAATCACACATACAAAAAAAAATTACGCAAATGAGCAAATGTGAAAAAAATCCTAATTTAAATAACTTATACAGTACGTCTCAATGGAATATTAAAATTCACCAAAAAGACATCTAATAAGGTAAAAGTCCATATGCAGTTGGTGGTAACAAAGTGTTCAGTGCTTAAAGGAATTCTACTCAACAGTGCTCCACTGCTCCAGTGCTAAAAGGTGATTCTTACAGAAAAAGTGCAAACTTTCAATCCAAGAGGACGCTATTTGGAGCACTGGAGCACTGTTGAATGGAATTCCTTTAAGCACTGAGCACTTTGTCACTGAGCACTTTGTATATGGATTTTTACTCTTCTGAATGTCTTTTTGGTGGATTGTAATATTCCATTGAGAATTACTGCATAAATTATTTGCTCATTTGCACAATTTTTTTTTGTATGTTTACATATGCAGGTAAAGGACCTGGCCCCTTTTTGCTATTCAGCACTGCATCGTTTTAACTGACAATTGCGCGGTCGTGCGACGTGGCTCCCAAACAAAATTGGCGTCTTTTCTTTCCCCACAAATAGAGCTTTCTTTTGGTGGTATTTGATCACCTCTGCGTTTTTATTTTTTGCGCTATAAACAAAAATAGAGCGACAATTTAAAAAATATATATATATATATAGTTTTTACTTTTTGCTATAATAAATATACCCTAAAAATATATATAAAAAAAAAATTCCCCTCAATTTAGGCCGATACTTATTCTCCTACATATTTTTGGTAAAAAATAGCAATAAGCGTTTGATTGGTTTGCGCAAAATTTATAGTGTTTACAAAATCGGGGATAGTTTTATGGCATTTTTATTAATATTTTTTTTTTTTTTACTACTAATGGCAGCGATCAGTGATTTTTTTCATGACTGCCACATTATGGCGGACACATCGGACACTTTTGACACAATTTTGGGACCATTGTAATTTTCACAGCGAAAAGTGCTATAAAAATGCACTGATTACTGTGAGAATGACACACGCAGTGGAGGGGTTAACCAGGAGGGGGCGCTGTAAGGATTAAGTGTGTTCTAAGGGAGTGTTCTTACTGTGGGGGGGCGTGGCTGTGCGTGTGACGTCACTGATCGTCGTCATTCCCTAACACAGGGAACAGACGATCACTGACAGCCACACTAGGAAGAAGTGCGGCGGTCCTTATGCGGTTAATTTAAAGTGATATGTGATTTAAAGTGTTAGCACATACATATTGTTTTTTTTTGTTTTTTTTAGACTTGCTCTTTTGCAATTATTCATGAATTTGTTGATTTAGGGTTTTGAGATTTAAGGGACAGCACACTTTTTTTATTTTAATATGTTTTTTAGAATCAGGGCCGGGACAAGTGGTGGGCAGAAGGGACAGTTGCCCATAGCGCAAAAAATGAATGCAGGGTGGTACACTCATTCTATGGCATGTATTAGTGGGGGAGGGAGGCACAAATCTGCATCCTAACCCTAGGAGCTGAATGACCCTGTCCTGGTACTGTTCAGAACTAACAATGACCCGTAGACACAAAGCCTAAAAAAACATTCAAGCCTATAGAACAGCCATTCTCAACCAGGGTTTTGTGTAACCCTAGGTTTCCTCCAGAGGATGGAAAGGGTTCCTTGCTCTGTAGCTGGTTGACCTCCCATTTGATGTTCCCTGCAAAATTCCAGGACCAACGCCACTAGGAAAAGTCAGCAGCATGACACCAATGCTCTTTTAAACTGACAATCTGACTACCAATGTAAGGAGCATTCTTCCCACTGACCACCAGTGTAAAGGGTTATTTATTATATTTTTATGATTTTGTGTTTTTAAACTTTATAATACCCGGGATGTCTACTAGACTCTTGTTTGGACAGATTAAATTGAGTTATTTCTAAGAATTACAGGCCTACAATATAAAACGCCAAGGGCCAGATCCACAGAGCGAGTACGCCGGCGTATCTACTGATACGTCGGCGTACTTTCAAATTTACCACGTCGTATCTTTAGTTTGAATCCTCAAACCAAGATACGATGGCATCTGGGTTCGATCCGACAGGCGTACGGCTTTGTACGCCTTCGGATCGTAGATGCAATACTTCGGCGTCCGCTGGGTGGAGTTTGCGTCGTTTTCCGCGTTGGGTATGCAAATTAGCTATTTCCGACGATCCACAAACGTACGCGCGGCCGTCGCATTTTCTTACATCGTCTCTAGTCGGCTTTTTCCGGCGTACAGTTAAAGCTGGTATTTTGCAGCGTATAGTTAGACTTGCCATGTTAAGTATGGCCGTCGTTCCCGCGTCGAAATTTGATTTTTTTTTTGCGTAAGTCGTCCGTAAAATAGGGATGGACGTAATTCACGTCTAAGTTAAAAAAAAATGACGTCATTGCGACGCTATTTAGCGCAATGCACGGCGGGAAATTTAGGGACGGCGCATGCGCAGTTTATTCGGCGCGGGGACGTGCTTCATTTAAATGAAACACGCCCCCTACTCGCCGATTTGAATTACGCGCCGAGAGATACACTACGCCGCCGTAACTTACGGCGTGAATTCTTTGCGGATTCAAAGAATTAAAAAGTAAGTTACAGCGGCGTAGCGTATCTCACATACGCTGCGCCTTTCTAATTGTATGTGGATCTGGCCCCAAATGTCCATTCAAAACAATTGTACCGCTTTGAGAATAACAAATATGACATAATCATACCGCCAGGGAGGTTAAAGTAAAAAATGTTTAGGCTTTAGAACTACTTTAAAAAAATAACTTTGCAAGGCTTTGCAGCAGAATTTTAATTTTTAACTGGACACATTATAGAATAATATTTTTTTTACTAACACTGATAGTAGATAGCAAAAAGTAAGTTTTTTTTTTTCTTTTTAGTTTCTGTGTATAGATTAAATAAAAATTGTAGGGCTGTTACTGATTAAAATTTTCGTGTTCGATTAATCAATTTTTTTTAATCGATTAATCGACTAATTTTGATTAATTAAAACGCACATACATATCCAACTACTTTTAGCTGATCTCCTTGCATTGCAACTCTGCATTAGTTAGTGGTAAATGTGGTATACACTATATACAATCACCCAACACTAGTTAGTTTCCACAATCCATGACTTAACTTCACATTTCACACAAATACGTTTTAAATGATGTAAGTAATTTTTTCTTATAACATTTTAAGAAAAATTTAGAAAGTTAGTTTAACTTTAATTATAAAACGTATCTAGTATATTAACTGTCAGTCACTTTATAGTAGGCATCACTTTAGCCAGTCACACAGATATACCAGAGTGTTTACATTTTCTGGAAGCAGACATGATCGCATTTTATTGACAATATACCCTGAAGAACTGAACAGTCTTTCGCACGGAACAGATGTTGCCGATACACAAAGAATTGTCTGCACAAAACTGCTTAGGACAGGAAAACGATGGTTATTTTTGCCCCCTTCCGCTGATGGAGCCTGATGCATCCTCCTGCTCCACAGATGCAAAGGTACCCCAATCCAATGGCTCGCATCCAGCATGGTAAGTCTCACTGTGCAGGCTGTCCGGTGACGTCAAGAATTCTGATTGATCAAAAGAATTTTGATCTAGCAAAAAAATTAAAGATTAATCGAGGAATTAATCTTTAATTTCCCCAGCCCTAAAAAATTGTAATGATATTTATAAGATTTTTTCACCAAAAGAATGTCTTGCTTGTCCTATTGTCCTAAGAAAGCTGATATATATATATATATATATATATATATATATATATATATATATATATATATATCGTATTTATCGGCGTATACCGCGCACTTTTTTCCCCTTAAAATAAGGGGAAAATCGTGGGTGCACGATATACGCCGATACCCGCTTCCCGCCCTCAGTTTGAATGCCTGCGCCGACATATACCGAATGCAGTACACTCGGCTACATTCGGCCAGGCTCGGCTTCGCTCGTGCTCACGCATAACCTAGGCCGAATGTAGCCGAGTGTACTGCACTCGGTATATATCGGCGCAGGCATTCAAACTGAGGGCGGGAAGCGGCGATTCGATCGGGAGACAACACGGGAGATGCCGGGAGGACACCACCGAAGCCGCAGATGGACGCCGGACCCGATGAGGCCTCCGATGGATGCCGCACAAGACACCAAAACTGTATGTACTAAAAAAAAATTTACAGGAATTGCGGGTCCACGCTATACGCCGGAGCGCGCAATACCCCGATAAATACGGTGTATATATATATATATATATATATATATATATATATATATATAAAATTGGTATCTTAGGTAATGACATTGACAAAGCTATGGTCAAATAGACAGGCCCATAGCTGAAAAGTAAAAATCGCTCTGGTGCATTAACGTCACACTAGTAAGCATTTCAATAATCAGCCTTGTTTAATTTTTGCTGCTCTGCATAATCTACTATTAAAAATGGATTAGAGGTAATAAACATACAGTAGCACCTTTTAAATATAACTTGCATTTGTTCATAAATTATTTATGCAACGTTTTTACATTTGTCTGGGTTTTAATATCCGTATATTTAAAAATGTATTTTTAGCAAAAAGTAAAGCACATATTAGTTCTTCCAAATGGAACCAAACTCCTTTAGAATAAAATAAGTCATCTGTCAGCTGCTTAATAAATGAAAGGGAATTCATGTATATGCAAATGAGAAAAAGAAGGTAGAGACATAAAAGTAAAGAACAGTGAACTTAGCTCATGTAACTGAGGTGTGAATAGGCTTTCGCTTTCCTCTTAGTTAAAGTGGACCTCGCATAAATGTAAGGTCTGCTTATTATATTCGGCCCCCTTCCCCCGTAAAAATTATTTTTAATTAGAGGGGAAGAAGTATGCCTGTAAGAACAGAAAAAAATAATTAAATACTAACCTTAGCCCTGTTTTCCCACTGCAGCCGGGGGTGATGCCACGATCCTTTCAGCAATATTCTAGGGATTAGACACCTTGGCATTGATGTCATCAGTCCCCATGAATCCTGTCTGTCGGATAAACAGTATGCCAGCTGCGCTCCATGAAGTCTATTTGAATCAATCAATTCATTACACAGACTTTGGGGTCAATTTACTAAAACTAGAGCGTCTGGTGCAGCCCTGCATAGAAACCAGTCAGCTGAATGGGACAAGCTGAAGTTTGAAGCTGATTGGCTACCTTGCGCCACAGTTGCACCAGATTTGGCAATCATCAGATTTAATAAATCAACTACTATGTAAGGGCCCTTTCGCACGGGTCGACCAATCAGGTCCTCCTGTCAGTTTTGCAGGCAGACTCTATATTAGACTCTACTATTGGTCACTTCCTGGTCATTTTGAATATTGATTGGAACCTGAGCAAACATTTTCTTGAGCCCCTCCCCCCAACATCTCAAACAAACAAAGCCTGTTAAGGGTTGGAGCCGGTAACCATTGGTGCGCTTTAACCACTTAAGGCCTCCTGCACATATACGTCGGCAGAATGGCACGGCTGGGCACATGTACGTACAGGTATGTCCTGTACTAGTACCCAGCCGTGGGCTTCCCCGTTCTTCACTGTGGCGGCAGCATCGATCGTGTCATCCCTTTTATAGGGGGACACAATCGATGATGTCACACCTACAGCCACACCCCCCTACAGTTGTAAACACACTTCAGGTTACACATAACCCCATCAGCGCCCCCTGTGGTTAACTCCCAAACTGCAATTGTAATTTTCACAATAAACAATGCATTTTAAATGCATTTTTTGCTGTGAAAATGACAATGGTCCCAAAAATGTGTCAAAATTGTCCGAAGTGTCCGCCATAATGTCGCAGTCACGAAAAAAATCGCTGATCACCGTCGTTAGTAGTAAAAAAATAAAAATGTATAAAAATGCAATAAAACTATCCCCTATTTTGTAAACGCTATAAATTTTGCGCAAACCAACCGATAAACGCTTATTGCGATATTTTTTTTACCAAAAATAGGTAGAAGAATACGTATCGGCCTAAACTGTGGAAAAAAATGTTTTTTTATATATTTTTGGGGGATATTTATTATAGCAAAAAGTAAAAAATATTGAATTTTTCAAAATTGTCGCTCTATTTTTGTTTATAGCGCAAAAAATAAAAACCGCAGAGGTGATCAAATACCACCAAAAGAAAGCTCTATTTGTGGGAAAAAAAGGACGCCAATTTTGTTTGGGAGCCACGTCGCACGACCGCGCAATTGTCAGTTAAAACGACGCAGTGCCGAATCGCAAAAAGGGGCAAGGTCCTTTAGCTGCATTTTGGTCCGGGTCTTAAGTGTTTAAAGCAGTCAATAAGACCTGCAGGAAGTATTAGAGCTATAGGGTAGCTGGTAGGTAGTTCTTAAAGGCTCAGTCTATAGTGGTGGTAATAAGTAGGGGCCACAAGGCTCTCTCTCACCAGACCCAGTGACACAGCAGCAGTGATCCCTCCAATCAGGAGTCCACCCACTCTGGGTTGCCCATCGTGGTAAGCAACACAGCGAGTCCTTATCCTGTCAGCAGCTTCGTCCCTCAGCACTTGGTCATGATCTGTACTCTCTGGTTATCCCACGTATGGCAGTGAGCTTTCACTGGCACAGGCTCTCTCTCAGAGATGGAATCCCCAGCATGGTCCTCTCACACACTCTGCCTGGGTAGCCAACTTGAGAAGTAAGCTTTGCCTGGCAAAATCTGGTTCTCTCCTTCTTACTGCTGCAAAGTTTAGTGACGGCTGTAGTTCATCCTTCATTATTTTCAATGGACAGCCTTTTCTTGCTGGTCACGCGGCATCCTTTCTCCTGCTTAGAATCACATGCCACAGTCAATCTCAATGCTCCAAGTTACTCACTAAACTCACATCCTCCTAGTTACTCCAACTTACTCACAGTACCCCGGGCCCTAGTTAATTCAGATTGCTGACAAAGACCTCAAGTTACTTGCATTATTCCAAGATACTCCAAAAATACCCACAATGAAGTTACTCCAAATTACTCACAGGTCTCCAGGCTACTCCAGATCACTCCAGATCACTCCAGATCACAGATCACTTCAAGTTGTAAGAAAATAAATGGTTGCACATCCAGGAAGTCCGATTGCCTTTTATTGTTCAAAGTGATAACACCAAAGACACCAACACGAGGTCACGTAGCCGCGTTTCACACAAACATCTTGTGCTTAATCATTACAATGACTAAAATGACTGATAGATCTTAAATAGACCACCCCAGTAGCTGCAGGTGCACCCCAGCCCTTCAAGTTACTCCAAACCACTCACGGTACTCCAAGTTACTCCCGACCACTCATAGTGCTCCGGTTACTCACAATACCCCAAGTTACTCACAATACTCCAAAAAACACTCACAGTACATCAAGGTACTCCAAAATCATTCACAGTACTGCAAGTTACTCACAATGCCCCATGTTACTCCCTGTTCCAAATTACCCATAGTACTTTGAGCTAATCCAGATTACTCCCATTACTCCAAGTTACTCCAAATTAGTTTCAGTACTCCATGTTACTCCCGGTACTCCAAGTTACTCACAGTGTTCCAATAATACTCACTATAGTCCACACTTCTCACAATCCCTCCATTTCTCCCCTGATACAGTACTCACAGACCTCACAGTAACCCAGCTCCCCTGCTGTCACACCTTACAATGTGTTCAGCGCCCTCACTCACAGCCTGCAGCTCCTCCTGTCAGCGTGTCCCACATATTCTCATGATAGTGTGTCCCACACAGGGATGTAGATAAGTGGGAGGGGGTCAGGGGGGGTTCAATCCCCCTCAAAGATCATGCTGCCCAAAAAAATTAAATGCACTGTCTTTACTCCCTGCCCTGTGACAGCACAGCAGTCAGTGGTGGATAAGGATGAGCTCCAGCGTGTTCGAATGGTACACGTGCAGAGCCCGCCAGGAAGTGTGCACGGCGCTGCGCTAATCACAGCTAGGGAGACATTGCCCGATCTCTGCAGCCGAGCATCGGTAAATGTCTCCCTGGCTGTGATTAGCGCAGCGCCGTGCACACTTCCTGGCGGGCTCTGCACGTGTACCATGCGAACACGCTGGAGCTCATCCTTAGTGGTGGAGTATGTGTGTAATATAAGACATTAGGCAGTAGACATGTGCTGCACTTACATGTCGAGCTGAGGTTGAAAGATGATCTTGTAGTATCCAGGCAGCCGAGCACACTGAGTACAGCTGGACCGGACAGTGCCTGTTGTTCTTCCCCTCCACCCTCTATACCCTGTATTCCTATTGGCTTGTAGCGCCACTTCCCTCCATGGGCTTTGGAAAGGAGCTTTGCCTAGGGCCTGGAGCGCAGAACGCTGTGGGTTAGCTGAAGGAGAGAAAGAGTCCTCAAAACACGTACTGCAACGCCATTTTTACAGGAGACCATCGTCCTTGGGACTGAGCAAGCTGAGCAGGAGCAGCAGAGATTGCTGGCATCCAGCCCAGCTCTTCATCTGTCAGCTGACCACACAGTGATCCAGACACAGTGGCTGCTCATTCATCTTTTCTTTGTGACTGAGTTGAGTGGGCTCTTTCTCTTGGACTATATGCACTCTTTCACATTCATAGGGCCATAATATGTTTTTTTATATCAAAGCTCTTTGATCATTTTACTACACCAGAGGTCTGGGCTATTTTCTCTCGCTTGCTTTTGTTTTCACAGGCGGAGTTCCCTTTCCCTGATTACAGCAGCACTCCTCCTAGTGTGTAGTAGTTGTTTGTCTAGGTGGTGGACTACCCGCTCAGTATTTCACATTATTTAATGATTGCTGTATTTATATTTACATTTATAATTTGAGGTCATATTTATGTCATACATAGGCTCTTGGTTTGTTATGGTCATCCAGGAAGAGTGTAGCACTGTGAGGGTAACACCCTCCTGGTGTAAGGCTTTTTGTGTTTTTTGGCGCAGAATGCTGAGTACTGTGCCATCTAGCCACCGGCGCGCGTTCAGCGCTAAGCTCCAGCCAAATGTGTCCCAAATGTGTTGCAGGTAAAGCAGGCTCAAGGGGCAGCTGATTTGGGTCCCACAACAATGACTGGGTCAGGGCAGTTGCCCTTATTTCCTCACATTAATGACAGCCCTGGGACCCTCTAGTCTCCTCTATGGAGCGGTGGGTGTCAATGGACGCCCGGCCAACCTGAGCGATCAGGGAGGTAACCAAGAACCTGATGGTCACCCTGACAGAGCTCCGTTTCTCTGTGGAGAGAGGAGAACTTTCCAGCAGAACAACCATCTCTGCAGCACTCCACCAATCAGGCCTGTATGGTAGAGTGGCCAGACGGAAACTACTCCTCAGTAAAAGGAACATGACAGCCCACCTGGAGTTTGCCAAAAGGCACCTGAAGGACTTTCCAACCATGAGAAACAAATTCTCGTGTCTGATGAAACAAAGATTGAACTCTTTGGCCTGAATATCAAGCAGCATGTCTGGAGGAAACCAGGCACTGCTCATCACCTGGCCCATACCATCACTACAGTGAAGCATGGTGGTAGAAACATCATGCTGTGGGGTTGTTTTTCAGTGGCAGAAACTGGGAGACTAGTCAGGGAAAGATGAAAGATGCATGAATGTACAGAGACATCCTTGATAAAAACTGGCTCCAGAGCGCCCTGAACCTCAGACTGGCGCAAAGGTTCATCTTCCAACAGGGCAATGACCCTAAGGACACAGCCAAGATAACAAAGAAGTGGCTATGGGACAACTTTGTAAATGTAAATGTCCTCGAGTGGCCCATACAGAGCCCAGACTTGATTGAACATCTCTGGAGAGATGTGAAAATGGCTGTGCACTGTCAGTCCCCATCCAAACAAATAGGTGTGTCAAGCTTGTAGCATCATACTCAAAAAGACTTCAGGCTGTAATTTGTGCCAAAGGTGCTTCAACAAAGTATTGAGCAAAGGTTATGAATACATATGTACATTTTTTGTTGTTTGCAACAAACTTCTTTCACGTTGTCATTATGGGGCATTGTTTAGTAGAATTTTGAGGAAAATAATGAATTTAATCAATTTTGGAATAAGGCTGTAACATAACAAAATGTGGAAAAAGTTAAGCGCTATGAATACCTTCTGGATGCACTGTATGTATTTATGTGTATATCTATCTATTTACACTTTTTATATGTATACTTTTAAGTTAGTGTTTTTTATAGTACACCATACCTTCATCATTTGTCAAGTTGTTACAACTTATATTTCTACCTATTTGCATTATTTTTATTTTATTTTTTCTCAACCCTGATAAAAGGTTTTAGACCCTTAAAATGCATTGGCTTTATCTTCTGATCTTTTGTCAAGGTTAATCAACTTTTACTGGACTTGTAATATACAAAACATGAGTGAAATATTAGGTTTATATGCTGTATAAATAAAGTTTGTGTTTTATCGTACCAGATCTCTTTTCTTTTTATATGTCTTAAGATTCACTCAGGCACCTTCCCTGTGCTGCTGACAGAGAGGTGGAAGATGGATTAGTTCATTATGAACTTTTTTTTTTACTGAACTACACTCTTGAGAAATGCCTAAAACAGACTGCTAGGCACGTTCTTAGAAGCAATGCTTGAATCAAACACATTGTTTGTTTTATTGAACCAGGGAAGGCTAGTCCCAGTGTGATTGTGAACTATGGCCTGGATTCAAGAAGCAATTGCGCCTGTGTAACCATAAGTTACACAGCGCAATTGCTTACTTGCCCCGGCGTAACGAATGCTCCTGATTCAGGAACCTCGTTACGCCGACTGCAGCCTAAGATATGCGCGGCATAAGGCTCTTATGCCCGCATATCTTAGGCTGCATTCTTGCGATGGCCGCTAGGTGGCGTTCCCGTTGTGCTCAGCGTATAGTATGCAAATTGCATACTAACGCCGATTCACAACGTTGCGCGAGGCCTGCGTACGCAATTTACGTTGTTTTCGTACGGCGGTTTTTGCGTAAGACTGCCCCTGCTATTAGCAGGGGCAGCCAATGTTACGTATACCCGTCGTTCCCGCGTCGCAAAATTTGAAATTTACGTAGTTTGCGTAAGTGAATCTTTCACTTTGAAGCAAATGACGTCCTTGCGACATCATTTGCCGCAATGCACATCGTGAAAGTTTCCCGACGGAGCATGCGCTCTACGCTCGGCGCTGGAACGCGCGTAATTTAAATGATTCCCGCCCCCTACGGGATCATTTAAATTGCGCGCGCTTACGCGGGCATTTTGCCGGCGCGCCCACGCAATTTACGGAGCTACTGCTCCGTGAATCAAGGGCAGCGCAGTAAATTTGCGGGGGCGCAGGGCAAAAACGTTGCCCTGCACCTCTGTAAAAATAGCGCAATTCTACCTGAATCCAGCCCTATGTTGTGTACAAGGATTGCCTTGTTATTGGCATGTGCATGTGTCAAAAATGTGTGAATATTTGAAAAATAAAAATTATCCCTCTGTTTAACATGTTTGTTTTAGTTTGAAAACATACATACTTAAAAAGTATTAAAGTTATAATTAATCTAAAAACAGAAATGAATATATTGACATTTACCAATCCATAAATGTAGTGGCTGCATTGCTTTTCTTTTTGTAGGCGTTTTCCTTTATTTTCACCTGGTGATTTGGCCACTAATATGCTTCCTGTCTTGGGCTGTTTCTACTTTGGATGGAGGAGCAATTGATACACCTTTGGACAGCAGCCACTGTATTGTCTTCCTTTTATATTGTAAAGCGCTGCAAAAAAAGATGGCGCTATATAAATCCTGTACAATAATAATAATAATAATATGTTTTTATTTTATATGCTTCATTTACTCCAGTTTTGGGATGTCCTCAGCACTAATGACAGTTTTGCTATTGTCAAACTCCTCCAATAAAAGTTACAATTTGGAAGACCCGGCTGCTGGAAGTTATACCTGCTGGTGGAGGAGGCCATGAGTACAGGCAGTCCCTGTGTTAGGAACACAATAAGGACTGTAGGTTAGTTTGTAAGTGGAATTTACACTTACAAATGAACACTGCATTTGTAAGTGTAACTGTGCATGGATGTGGGATGTTCTGGGTGCTTCTGGACATGCAGTTATGTTACCCTGGGCTCTTCTGGTAATGCAGTACATGTAGTACTGCAGTGTGGAATGTTTTCGGCACTGAAAGATAGCTGCTCGGAGGTATCCAGAACCAGCGTGGAGCACAAGCGGCTGGCATTGAGGCCATTCGTAAGTAGGAGTTCTTCATAACTGAGGTGTTCGTAACTCGGGGACTGCCTATACAAATTTTTACAGGAAAATCTCATGAGAGATACAGTATAACAGGCCATGTTGGGTCAACTCAAGGGTGAACAACCAAAACTGAAGTACAGTAAAACCTTGGTTTGAGAGTAACTTGGTTTGAGAGCGTTTTGCAAGACAAGCAAAATGTTTTAATACATTTTGCCTTGGTATACAAGCGATGTCTTGATATAAGAGTAGCGTCATGTCACAACTGAGTATAAAAAAGAAAAGAGGAGCCTCTAAGTGTAACAATACGGTTACATTTAAAGAAGGTACAACATTTAGCAACTTATTGCTACACTTAGAGGGGCCTCTCTTCTCTTTTATACCCTGTAAAAAAAATGCTTTGATATACAAGTGCTTTGGATTTCAAGCATGTTTCTGGAACAAATTATGCTTGCAAACCAAAGTTTTTCTGTATCTATTTTGGGTGGAAATGGTCTTTAAACCACTTAAGGGCCAGGCCTTTTTCTGACACTTGGTGTTTTCAAGTTAAAATCGGTATTGCGAATCCGCTGCGGGGATCACTTTTATCTAAAAGTCTGAGGGAAAAGTATATACCGGGGTTATGGCATCTAGCTGCAGCCACAACCCCATTATTTAACGTCAAACAAATGACATATTTTCCCAGTTATACCGGGCGACGAATGAATGACTGGGATCCCGACTGGCAAGAGAGAAGAGAACTGACATACAGACCCCAAAGATGGGAAAGAGGAAACGGACAAGAGGAAAACGTGGGGGCAGCAAGAAAAAGAAGGCGAGAATATTAGGGGGAGGAATTTTTAAACTAAGTGATACGGTTTTTAATGAAGAGGAAATTAAAGTTTTAGATTTAGGATTGAAATATGCCCCTGATAAGAAATTGGATAAACTTGAAACTTACATAGACCTACAAAAATTTGTGAGGAAGATGAATATTAAGAAATTCTTTGCTAATAAAGAAAAAAGGAAAGAGGAAAACACCACATTATACAAACATTCTAATATGAGGAACAACTCAACTTTTAACCCAAAGACACAGCAAAATGAAAGTCTCATATAGCCAGATTCACGTAGTTTGGCGTATTTTTAAGCAGGCGTAGCGCAGCTCATTTGCACTACGCCAACTTAAAATAGAGAGGCAAGTACAGTATTCACGAAGCACTTGCTCCGTAAGTTATGTCGGCGTATCGCAAATGGGCCGGCGTAACCCCGCCTAATTCAAAGTAGGCATGTAGTGGGCAGGCTACATTTAAATTAACCGTGACCCCATGTAAATGAAGGCCGTTCGTACGCCGCATGCGCGCGCATGCTCAGAATCACGCCGCAAATACTCAATACTTTCGACGTGAACGTAACCTACGCCCAGCCCCATTCACGTACGCTTACGCAAACAACGTAAAATACGACGGCTGTTCCGTCATCCATACCTTGCATGGGCTGCGCCATCTTTTTGGTGGTTTATCTTTACGCTGGTGTATGTCTTACGTATACAGCGTATCTTACTGCGACGGGCGTACGTACGTTCGTGAATTGGCGTATCTTGCTCATTTACATATTCGCCGCGTAAATCCATGTACACGCCCCTAGTGGCCAGCGTAAATATGCACATAAGATACGTAGTAGGAGACTTACGTCGGTCGTATCTTGGCCAAATTTAAGCTTATCTGGTTTCCAGAATACGCTTAAATATACGACGGCGCTCATTCGGACTTACGACGGCGTATCTACTGACACGCCGTCGTAAGTCTACCTGAATCCGGCTAATAGTTTTTAAGAAAATGGTGGAAGATGATATCAGGAAACTAAAAGTACAGAGGTCCAAAAGAAACAATATTTGGAAAACGATAAAGGAAATAGAGAAAAAGAAGAATATCATTATTAGACCAGCGGATAAGGGGGGGCTGGTCATTCTGAATAAAAAAGATTATGAACTTGAAATGAAGAATCTTTTGAGTGTACCAGACACATATAAAAAGTTGAGAGGCAATCCTAAGGGTGAATATGAAAAGAAACTGTTAAAAAAGGGAAAGATAGGGGCATCCTTATAAAAAAAAAAAGCCACGTTCCTCACACAGAGGCAGCAAGGACTGTTATATATTATGTTCCTAAAATACATAAAGATCAAAGCAAGCCACCAGGAAGACTAATAATCAATGGCACTGATTCACTATTCTCTGGATTATTTGGATGTTTTTTTACAGCCATTAGTAAAAGAAGGGAAGTCTTTTTTAAAAGATAGCAGACAGCTAATTGAGGAATTTAAAAACTTTGAGCTGGAGGAAAATTATATATTAGTAACCATAGATGTGAATTCCCTATATACAAATATAGTGCAAGAAGATGGACTACAGAGTGCAGAATGGACATTATACAAATACACAGATATGA
Organism: Rana temporaria; assembly: GCF_905171775.1. Classification (NCBI taxonomy): domain Eukaryota; kingdom Metazoa; phylum Chordata; class Amphibia; order Anura; family Ranidae; genus Rana; species Rana temporaria. Next base: position 464,307,468 of record NC_053490.1, on the reverse strand, counting down.
AAGATGAACAAATTAAATACATTAGTGAGGGGGTAAAGCTAGCCATGAGCCACAATTATTTTTGGCATATGAGAGAATTCTATCAACCAAAGGTGTAGCGACGGGGGCAAAGTATGCACCCAGTGTAGCAAACATCTTTCTAAATCATTGGGAGGAAGAGCAACTCTATATAGTGTAGAAAGGAAGAACCTGAGGCTATACCGTAGGTATATCGATGATATTATCATTGTTTGGAGAGGATCGGAAGATGAACTGCAAAGTTTCTTTGATGAAATAAACCAAAATGCATATGGCATGACTTTCTTGAGAACTTGGAATAAGCAGTCCATAGATTACCTAGATCTCCAACTGTTCAGAAACAATGGCACTATTAATACTAGGACCTTTTTCAAAAAAACTGATCGTAATGGATACATACCAACAAACAGCTGTCACCATAGGCAGTAGATGGGCAACATTCCAAAGGGGCAGTTGATGAGAATTTACCGCAACTGCAGTAATATCAATGTTTATGAGACTCGGTCAGACACTATTATAAACAAGTTTGTGGAAAAGGGATATAAGAGAAATAAGCTACTGACACTGAAAGAAAACATGAAGAAAATGAATAGGACGTCAATGATAAAAGGTACATCAAAAAAGAAGATATCAAAAAACAAATGTAATGACATGGCATTTTTAACTGGATACAACATACAGCACAAATCCCTGGAAACCATATTAAAAAAAAAAAACACTGGCCTATTTTGCAATCTAACAAAGTATTGAAAACCATTATACCCACTAGACCCTCTTTTTTTTATTTATTTTTTTTATTAAATTTTCAAAATTACAAGCATATATTGTCAATAAACATAGACATTATAAATAGTAGCAGTTAAGGAGAACACAAGTTAGATATTTACATCAAGCTCCAGTGTTTTTTAGAAGGCAACAACAAAAGAAAAAAAACAGTAATTTGAGTTTAACATATGTTGACCATTATCTGGAGACTTGCTAAAATATATGCTTAGTGTTGAATTTAGTAATTAAAAACCAGATATAGTAATATATTAACAGTGTAAGGTAATATGAGAATACATAAAGAAAAAAATTAAGGGTCATAATTTCTAGACCTTGTATAATGTTGGGGTAATATATAATGAAGATAAACAGGGATTTATTGTATAGACATTAGGGGCCAAATTCTCAAAAAAGCTGCCTAACTTAACTTTCAGCAGTTAAGTTACACTGACTTAAAATCTCTACCTAAGTGCCCGATCTTCAAAGCACTTACCTAGAAATTTCAGGCCGTGTAACTTAAGTGCCGCCGTCGCAAGGCGGTCCTCCTCTCCGGGGGGGCGTTTAAAATTTAAATGAGGCGCGCTCCCGCGCCGGCCGTACTGCGCATGCGTGTGACGTAATTTTCCCGACGTGCAGCGCGCGAACGTAATTGACGCCGGGCGGCTTTGAAGATTGCGACGGGACACTAAAGTTGGGACGGGTGAAAAAAAATATACGCGCCGGGAAAACAAATAATTATAAAAAAAAATGACAGCGTCGCTCAGCATGCATTCCTGAGAGGGAGAACTCCATGCCAATTTTCAAAGAAAAAACCGGCATGGGTTCCCCCCCCCAGGAGCATACCAGGCCCTTAGGTCTGGTATGGGTTGTAAGGAGACCCCCCTATGCAGGAAAATCGACGTAGGGGGTCCCCCTACAATCCATACCAGACCCGTATCCAAAGCACGCTACCCGGCCGGTCAGGAAGGGAGTGGGGACGAGCGAGCGCCCCCCCCCCCCTCCTGAGCCGTGCCAGGCCGCATGCCCTCAACATGGGGGGGTTGGGTGCTCTGGGGCAGGGGGGCGCACTGCGGGCCCCCCCACCCCAGAGCACCCTGTCCCCATGTTGATGAGGACAGGACCTCTTCCCGACAACCCTTGCCGTTGGTTGTCGGGGTCTGCGGGCGGGGGCTTATCGGAATCTGGGAGTCCCCTCAAATAAGGGGGCCCCCAGATACCGGCCCCCCACCCTAAGTGAATGGATATGGGGTACATCGTACCCCTACCCATTCACCTGGAGGCAAAAAGTAAAAGTTAGTAAACACACAACACAAGGGTTTTTAAAATAATTTATTATTCTGCTCCGGAGGCCCCCCCTGTCTTCTTTATTAGCTCTATTACCAGGGGGGGCTTCTTCTTCCACTCTCTCCGGGGGTCTTCTTCCACTCTCCAGGGGTCTTCTTCCACTCTCCGGGGGGGGGTTTCTTCTTCCGCTCTCCGGGGGGGGCTTCTCCGCTCTCCGGGGGTCTTCTTCTATCTTCGCCGCTCTCCGCTGTTGACTCGGCGAACCCCGGTTCTTCTGCAGATGTCCGGTGCCTTCTTCTTCAGCGCTGGCTGCCTGCTATCTTTGTGTGTTAGCTCAATTACGAGCAGGCAGCCATCGCGGTCTTCTGTGACGTCAGGTTCTTTTCTTCTGTTCTTCTCCCCTCTTCCGATGTTGACTCGTCGCATCTTGTCACTGCAATGATGGAAGCGCGCCTTGCATCCCATTTATATAGGCATCACCGTCCCATCATGCTCCGGTAGGTACCCACGTGGTGGGTGCACGTGGGTAGGCACCCACCACGTGGGTACCTGCCGGAGCATGATGGGACGGTAATGCCTATATAAATGGGATGCAAGGCGCGCTTCCATCATTGCAGTGTCAAGAGGCGACGAATCAACATCGGAAGAGGGGAGAAGAACAGAAGAGAAGAACCTGACGTCACAGAAGACCGCGCTGGCTGCCTGTTACTAACTGAGCTAACACACAAAGATAGCAGGCAGCCAGCGCTGAAGAAGAAGGCACCGGACATCTGCAGAAGAACCGGGGTTCGCCGAGTCAACAGCGGAGAGCGGCGAGGATAGAAGAAGACCCCCGGAGAGCGGAGAAGCCCCCCCGGGAGAGCGGAAGAAGAAACCCCCCCCGGAGAGTGGAAGAAGACCCCCGGAGAGTGGAAGAAGACCCCCGGAGAGTGGAAGAAGAAGCCCCCCCTGGTAATAGAGCTAATAAAGAAGACAGGGGGGCCTCCGGAGCAGAATAATAAATTATTTTAAAAACCCTAATGTTGTGTGTTTACTAACTTTTACTTTTTGCCTCCAGGTGAATGGGTAGGGGTACGATGTACCCCATATCCATTCACTTAGGGTGGGGGGCCGGTATCTGGGGGCCCCCTTATTTGAGGGGACTCCCAGATTCCGATAAGCCCCCGCCCGCAGACCCCGACAACCAACGGCAAGGGTTGTCGGGAAGAGGTCCTGTCCTCATCAACATGGGGACAGGGTGCTCTGGGGTGGGGGGGCCCGCAGTGCGCCCCCCTGCCCCAGAGCACCCAACCCCCCCATGTTGAGGGCATGCGGCCTGGCACGGCTCAGGAGGGGGGGGGCGCTCGCTCGTCCCCACTCCCTTCCTGACCGGCCGGGGTAGCGTGCTTTGGATACGGGTCTGGTATGGATTGTAGGGGGACCCCCTACGTCGATTTTTCGGCGTAGGGGGGGTCTCCTTACAACCCATACCAGACCTAAGGGCCTGGTATGCTCCTGGGGGGGGAACCCATGCCGGTTTTGAATTTAAAAATTGCCGTGGAGTTCTCCCTCAGGAATGCATACCAAATGCCGTCGCTTGAATGGGCCTTTACAAGGTGTGACTAACTTTACACATTGTAAAACCAGCCCTAGTTTTGCGCAAGCAAAATCGGAACTTACGCAGAAATCACAATGCTGAAATGCTTTGAGAATCTGCTTAAGTCCTCATTTGCATACTCAAAGCTGCATTTCCATGAGAAATGCCCCCAGCGGCGCATGCGGTACTGCATCCTAAGATCTGACCGTGTAAGTGTCTTACACATGTCAGATTTTCTGCCTAACTTTGGAAAAAGCCTTTTGAGAATCGTTTCCAAAGTTAGGCACAGACTGAACAGCAGTTAAGTCTGCGTATCTCTTTTGGGAATCAGGCCCTAGGTTTGTACTGTTTCAATGGAGCTCTAAAGCTGAAATATACTGATAAATAAAAACATAAAAAAAAAGTAATGCTGCTACCATTTTTGCATATAATAACAATATATGCTAAGAAAGAAAAAACAACAAAAAAAAACTAAAGAGGCAAGATAGAATAGAGGGAAGGGGAAGAAGAAGAGAAAAAAATAAAGATAGTACGTAGATAAGATAGAAAAGGTCAAAAGGGTCCCCGGGGTATCTTTTTATGTTTGTCTTATGTTATTAGCATATTAAATAGCTATTAGTAGTTATGTTACCAAGGTCTTAATAATGTGATGTCAAAGTTGGGAGGGAAAAAATGAGTCACCCAAGGATTCCAGATTTTTTCAAATTTTGCAATATTATCATTGGTAATGGCTTCCGTTTTTGAGTGGGTCATGGCTTGGTTTATTCTGGTTTTGGTTTCTGAGATCATTAATGTTGGGGTTTTCCATGCTTTGGCGATTGTCTGCTTTGCTGCCGTAGTGATTTGTAGAAGGAGTTTGAATTGAGTGTGGGAAATAGAAGTCGGTTTTAGATTTAGTAGTGCAATTGAAGGGTCAGGTTTGATTGTTTTCTTGAATAAGGTGGAGAGGATTAGAAAAACCTCTTTCCAAAAACATTTTGTAACCGGACATTCCCAAAATATGTGTATATGTGATCCTAGTTCACCACAGCCACGGAAGCAGAGTGGGGAGTATTGCGGAATATATTTCGCAATTCTGACTGGAACCAAGTACCAGCGCAAAAGTACTTTATAATTTGTCTCTAGAGCTATTATATTTTGTGAAGATGATTTTGTAGTGGTCCAAATTTTATCCCAATCAGATGATTCCAACTGAAGTCCAAGGTCTCTCTCCCATTTTTCCACGTATGATGGTGGATCTGCAGTAGGCAAAGTAATAAGGTGTTTATATATTATTGATATGAGACCCTTAGAGTGAGGTTCGCGTTTACATATACGTTCAAATTGCGTGAGTTCATCGAGTTTACTCATATTTTGTATATATGGCATGAAAAAGTTTTTGATCTGCAGATATCGAAAAAGTTCTGATTGGGGGAGTTGATGTCTATCACATAGTTCAGGAAATGTTTTAAGTGAGGTAGATGTTGACATATCACAGAGTTGAGTTATGTCAGAGGAAATCCATTTTTTAAATGAATTAGGGAATGTGCAGGCTGGGTAGAACAGTGGGTTTCTAATAAATGATAGAAGGGGAACATGAGGAGATTGCAGTCCTTTGACACTAGACCCTCTTTTATCTATAGAAGGGCACCGAATCTAAGAAATTGGCTTGTTCATAATGCCCTGGACCCTTCGAAGCAAATTAAAATCTTCAAGCACCTCAAAGGATTTTTCAAATGCGGCACATGCTTACCCTGTAGGGTAAGCAAGAAAACGAATAGGAAAAAAGTGAAGTTCACCTCTTTAGCTAATGGATCTGAACATAACATAAACAAACTGATTACATGTAAAAGCACCCATGTAACTTATGTCATTGAGTGTCCATGCCGGATGCAATACGTGGGCAGAACTACGAGAGTTACACATCAGAATAGGGGAACACATAACCAATATCAAAAAACGGGGGTGTAACAAACACAGTGTTTCCAGACATTTCAGAGATTATCACAACCGAGACCCCACATGTATGATCTTCTATGGAATTGATGATTAAGGGACATTGGAGAGGGGAAAATAAAAAGATTAAAGTATCTCAGAATGAAACCCAGAATGGATTTTTCAGCTAGACACTCTCCAGCCCTCAGGCATGAACATAGATCTAGATCTTAACTGTTTCCTAACCAATTTTTAAAGTTGTAACACTTATTTATGTTTAACCCAATTCCCATTTTATTAGGTTCTTTATAATTATCTTCCACCTAAGACACCTCCAATTTAATGATACTATGGTAGGGGCTATTTGGATAGTAGTAATATTCTTGGATATTTGTTTTTTTATTTATATATTTTTTTACTATTATTTATATTTATTTTTATTTTATATTTAAAATAGTATCACTACATTTAATTGTATTGATTTATGCATATTCTTATTCCTGGTTTTATTTTCACCTTAACTGATGAAGGAACATAATATGGTTAGTGCATTACCATGGCACATATATATTTAATATTTCTTACCAATTTTTTAACCAATTTTCTGAGTTTGTTGTTATCCGTCTTAATATAGCACATCGTGACCTGGGGATTAGACGTTACAGGATTCCAGTAACACATAGATCAATATGGGGTTGTAAAACATGCTATGTCTCCATAAAAATAATTTAAAAGGCCGTCAGGCTAATACTAACAATTTAACTATAGGAAGTAAGACTTATGTTTTCAAAATCCCACCAAACATGGCCGCCGCCTGACTATCTCTGGTCTTCAACCTACCCAAAATGGTGGGCGATCTATTTCAGGCTCCGGTCTTCAATATCACACTCAAAATGGCGGCAGACAGGTCACGGTATGTTATAAAAAGGAAGTAAAAGTGACGCACAGCGTGTTCCAGACAAAGTCACACAATGAAACCGGTAGAACACGCTACGAACGTCACATTGTTTCCAGGCATCAGACTTTTGCCAACATTATATGCCATACTGTTTTTGTCTACATGTGAGTACCCATTTTTCATTTATTTAAATAAAGTATAAAATGATACTACACTATCTGGGGCTCCTTTCTCTCCTTTGTATGGGCTATTACTGGACTAACATCATCAGCACAGGGGAACGAGTAATGCCCCCCTGCGCTACACAGTGGGCTACACAGTGGCTTATACTGTGAAGGCACCAGACCCTAAGAAGGGGTGAAAAAGTTGGTGAGTGCGGGCTGTATAAGAGCACAGATTGCAGTGATCACAGCATACAAGAGCACAACGCACTTTTAGAATCACTCAGCACTTGGCAATTGGATTTGTTTACTTCCTATAAGGACATTATATTGCACTGAAAATTTTTTTTTGTTTATGAGCACATCTTTTATAGGCACCCTAATGGAACAGGAATTTTACATTTTGCACATTTTCTTTACCTAGCAGTGTGTTCACAGGCACTTTAGCACTTTAGTTTGCACAGCACTGTGATATATATTTTATTTAATTATTTAATTATTTTCATAGCTGCATTTATGATATACTGTATACTGTGGAATCATTCTGGTAGTTTACACAGGCACTTGGCACTTTGGATCATTTAGCACCTTGTGTATATTTTGCACACTGCACCTTACACTAGGAGCCTCTTTTATGGAGCATCTGGCTCCAAAGGACCAGCGCCAACTCTGCTTTCTTTTTCTTCTCAACAGTATTTTCCCAGTTAGTCTGTCGGTAAGTGGTTAACTAGTCCTTTAGTTACCAGTGACCTATGGCCTAGCCTATTAAAATGATAAATGTGCACATTATTTTGTAGATAAAGTTTAATCAAAAAAGTTGGGATCTAGGTAAGCTTGTTGTTGTATGTTCCTTTGCCAGCATGTTCGCTTCACAGCTAAAGTGGGCAAATTAATGGAACCATTTAAGACTGGAGGTTGACACATATTTCATGCAATTTATGGTGCAAACACATTGCAGACACATACAGCATTTTCAGGCATTTTAAAGATCACACTTCTAACAGAGACAAGTCGAAGGGATTATCCATGGCTATAACAATATAGATTTTATTGGATTCAAATTCAAATAATAGATTTATAAGAAACTTCAGCATTAGGTGACATCTGCTGATGCTTCGTGTGTCGATTTTCATTTTAGTTGTGAGAATGATTAGATTTTTTTCACCCTGCTGTTTATTTGGACAGATGTTCCTTTCATTTACTTTAGGAAATTAAGAGATTTCTCCATCTGGCTTTTAAAAATGTAATAATCTGTGGAACCCTCTGAAAAGATCCTGCAGATAACTTTAATTTACCATCTAACAACTGCATCTGCAGGCTATATGGAAAAGCATTTTCTTTGAAGGATAACTTAGTCAAGACAAGGGGCCAGATCCACAAAAACCTGACATAACTTAAAAAATCCAATTTAAGTTACACTGCCTTAAAGTTTCTACCTAAGTGCCTGATCCACAAAGCACTTATCTAGAAATTTCAGGCTGTGTAACTAAAATTCCGCCGGCGCAAGGCGTTCCTATTCAAATGGGGCGAGTCCCATTTAAATGAGGCGCGCTCCCGCGCCGGCCGTACTGCGCATGCGCGAAGTTACGTTACGCCGAGTTTTGAGGATCGCGACGGCTTAAAGTTGCGTCGGGAAAAAAAAAAATGACAGCGGCATGCATTCCTGAGGGAGAACTCCATGCCAATTTTCAAAGAAAAAACCGGCATGGGTTCCCCCCCCAGGAGCATACCAGGCCCTTAGGTCTGGCATGGGTTGTAAGGAGACCCCCCCACGCCGAAAAATTGACGTAGGGGGTCCCCCTACAATCCATACCAGACCCGTATCCAAAGCACGCTACCCGGCCGGCCAGGAAGGGAGTGGGGACGAGCGAGCGCCCCCCCCCCTCCTGAGCCGTGCCAGGCCGCGTGCCCTCAACATGGGGGGGTTGGGTGCTCTGGGGCAGGGGGGCGCACTGCGGGTCCCCCCACCCCAGAGCACCCTGTCCCCATGTTGATGAGGACAGGACCTCTTCCCGACAACCCTTGCCATTGGTTGTCGGGGTCTGCGGGCGGAGGCTTATCGGAATCTGGGAGTCCCCTTTAATAAGGGGGCCCCCAGATACCGGCCCCCCACCCTAAGTGAATGGATATGGGGTACATCGTACCCCTATCCATTCACCTGGAGGCAAAAAGTAAAAGTTAATAAACACACAACACAAGGCTTTTTAAAATATTTTATTATTCTGCTCCGGACGCCCCCCCTGTCTTCGTTATTAGCTCTTTTACCAGGGGGGGCTTCTTCTTCCACTCTCCGGGGGTCTTCCGCTTTCCGGGGGTCTTCTCCGCTCTCCGGGGGGGGTTTCTTCTTCCGCTCTCCGGGGGGGGCTTCTCCGGATTCCGGGGGGCTTCTTCCATCTTCTCCCCTCTTCCGCTGTTGACTCGGCGAACCCCGGTTCTTCTGCAGCTCTCCGGTGCCTTCTTCTTCAGCGCTGGCTGCCTGCTATGTTTGTGTGTTAGCTCGATTTCAAACAGGCAGCCGGCGCGGTCTTCTGTGACGTCAGGGTCTTCTCTTCCTTTCTTCCGATGTTGCCTCGTCGCCTGTTGTCGCTTTAATGATGGAAGCGCGCCTTGCATCCCATTTATATAGGCATCACCGTCCCATCATGCTCCGGCAGGTACCCACGTGGTGGGTGCACGTGGGTAGGCACCCACCACGTGGGTACCTACCGGAGCACGATGTACCCCATATCCATTCACTTAGGGTGGGGGGCCGGTATCTGGGGGCCCCCTTATTAAAGGGGACTCCCAGATTCCGATAAGCCTCCGCCCGCAGACCCCGACAACCAATGGCAAGGGTTGTCGGGAAGAGGTCCTGTCCTCATCAACATGGGGACAGGGTGCTCTGGGGTGGGGGGGCCCGCAGTGCGCCCCCCTGCCCCAGAGCACCCAACCCCCCCATGTTGAGGGCACGCGGCCTGGCACGGCTCAGGAGGGGGGGGGCGCTCGCTCGTCCCCACTCCCTTCCTGGCCGGCCGGGTAGCGTGCTTTGGATACGGGTCTGGTATAGATTGTAGGGGGACCCCTACGTCGATTTTTCGGCGTAGGGGGGGTCCCCTTACAACCCATACCAGACCTAAGGGCCTGGTATGCTCCTGGGGGGGAACCCATGCCGGTTTTGTTTTTACAAATTGACGTGGAGTTCTCCCTCGGGAAAGCATACCAAATGCCGTCGCTGGAATGGGCCTTTACAAGGTGTGACTAACTTTACACTTTGTAGAACGAGCCCTAATTTTACACTTGCAAAATAACACTTACGGCGCAAAAAGGAAGCTAGAAAGCTTTGTGGATCGCCTTAAGTGCTAATTTGCATACTAGCAACGGCATTTCGACTCGAAATGCCCCCAGCGGCGGATGCGGTACTGCATCCTAAGATTCGGCAGTGTAATTCAATTACACATGCCGGATCTTCTGTCTAACTTTGGAAAAAGCCTTTTGAGGATCGTTTCCAAAGTTACACACAGACTGAACAGCAGTTAAGTCGGAGTATCTCTTTTGAGGATAACCCCCAAGAGGTGGTATAACATGTTTTCAGAGTCATATTTTCTGGAAATTATTTTAATGTGATCTTTAAGGCCCCTTTCACATGAGGCAGATTCTGTTGTGATCAGCAGGAGATCAGCTCATAGATCTCCTGCTGATCGAAGTAGAGTTCAGTCCTCTCTAGATGACCAGAGGTAAACAGATTCCGCTGTCCATTTACACCCAACTACCCTCTGATCTGATCCACCTAAACAGAAGAGGACTGGATCACCCCCCAGAGGTAAACAAGCCCATTTACACCCACCTGTTCATAGGAATGCATGGACTTTCCAATCAGGTCCACCTGACTAACAGGTGGACCCTGATCAGATAGCCCGTGTGAAAGGGGTCTAAAAGTATTATTACTAAAGTCTGAAAAGTTCTCAACAGCAAATTAGATTTGTAGTCATTGCCACACCAACAGCAATTGGCCATAACATGACAACTCACCTCATACTGAGTATGTCCCCCTTTTGCCACCAAAACCGCTGGGACCCATTGAGGCATAGACTCCACTAGACAAAACATTGCATTGCCTCCACCAGCTTGCCTTCTACCAATAGAGCATCCTGGTGCCATCTTTTCCCCAGGTAAGTGACGCACACGCATCTGGACATCCACATGATGTAAAAGAAAAAACATGATTCATCAGACCAGGCAACCTTCTTTTATTGTTCCTTGGTCCAGCACTGATGTTCAGGTGCCCATTGTAGGCGCTATTGGCTGTAGAATGGGTACCCTGACCAGTCTACAGCTACGCTACCCCATGCACAATAAACTGCAATGTACTATGTATTTTGACACCTTTCAATCAAAACCAGTATTAACTTTTTCAGCAATTTTAGCTACAATAGCTCTTCTATTGGATTCTATTTTTCTTTCCTTGGACCACTTTTGGTAAGTTATGACTGCTGCAGACTGGGAACATCCCACAAGAGCTGCAGTTTTGGAGTTGTTTTGACCCAGTCATAAAGCCATTACAATTGTCCCTTGTTAAAGTTGGTCAAATCCTTTCACTTGCCCATTTTTTCTACTTTCAACACATCAACTTCAGGGAAAATATGTTTATTTGCTGCCTAATATATTCAATCACACTTTCAGGCTCCATTGTAACAAGAAAATCAATGTTACCCACGTCACCTGTCATTGTTTATATTGTTATGGCTGATTGGTATATGTCCTCTTATTGATCTGGTAAGACACAATTCGTCTGTTAATGAACAGCACGTAACAGAGCACCTTGTCTGCATATATTCAGATCCTTATGGTTATTTTTTTTAAATATATGTTTAGTAAAGACGTGGCAAAGCATATACAGTATCTCACAAAAGTGAGTAAACTCATCACATTTTTGTAAATATTTTATTATATATTTTCATGTGACAACACTGAAGAAATAACATTTTGCTACAATGTAAATTAGTGAGTGTACGGCTTGTATAACAGTGTAAATTTGATGTCCCCTCGAAATAACATAACACACAGCCTTTAATGTCTAAACAGCTGGCAACAAAAGTGAGTACACCCCTAGGTGAAAATGACCAAATTGAGCCCAATTAGCCATTCTCCCTCCCCGGTGTCATGTGACTCGTTAGTGTTATAAGGTCTCTGTGTGAATGGGGAGCGGGTGTGTTAAATTTGGTGTTATCACTCTCACTCTCTCATACTGGTCACTGGAAGTTCAAAATGGCACCTTATGGCAAAGAACTCTCTGAGGATCGAAAAAAAAGAATTGTTGCTCTACATACATCTTTTTATAACTCTTATAAGAAGATTACCAAAACCCTGAAACTGAGCTGCAGCATGGTGGCAAAAACCATACAGCGGTTTACCAGGACAGGTTCCACTCAGAACAGGCCTTGCCATGGTCGACCAAAGAAGTTGAGTGCACATGCTCAGCGTCATATCCAGAGGTTGTCTTTGGGGAAATAGACATATGAGTGCTGCCAGCATTGCTGCAGAGGTTGAAGGGGTGAGGGGCCAGCCTGTCAGTGCTCAGACCATACGCCGCACACTGCATTAAATTGGTCTGCATGGCTGTCGTCCCTGAAGGAAGCCTCTTCTAAAGATGATGAAAAAGAAAGCCCGCAAAACAGTTTGATAAAGACAAGCAGACTAAGGACATGAATTACTGGAACCATGTCCTGTGGTCTCATGTGACCAAGATAAACTTATTTGGTTCAGATGGTGTCAAGCGTGTGTGGCGGCAACCATGTGAGAAGTACAAAGACAAGTGTGTCTTGCCTACAGTCAAGCATGGTGGAGGGAGTGTCATGGTTTGGGGCTGCATGAGTGCTGCTGGCACTAGAGGTCTACAGTTCATTGAGGGAACCATGAATGCCAACATGTACTGTGACATACTGAAGCCGAGCATGACCCCCTCCCTTCAGAGACTGGGCCGCAGGGCAGTATTCCACCATGACAACAACCCCAAACACCTCCAAGATGACCACTTCCTTGCTAAAGAAGCTGAGGATAAAGGTAATGGACTTGCCAAGTATGTCTCCAGCCCTAAAACCCTATTGAACATTTGTGGGGCATCCTCAAATGGAAGGTGGAGAAGCACAAGGTCTCTAACATCCACCAGCTCCATGATGTCGTCATGGAGGAGTGGAAGAGGACTCCAGTAGCAACCTGTGAAGCTCTGGTGAACTCCATGCCCAAGAGGGTTAAGGCAGTGCCGGAAAATAATGGTGGCAACACAAAATATTGACACTTTGGGCCTAATTTGGATATTTTCACTTAGGGGTGTACTCACTTTTGTTGCCAGCGGTTTAGACATTAATGGCCGTGTGTTGAGTTATTTTGAAGGGACAGCAAATTGACACTGTTATACAAGCTGTACTCTCACTACTTTACATTGTAGCAAAGTGTAATTTCTTCAATAATAAAATAATAAAGTAATAAAAAGATATTCCCGTGCTGGCGAAGTCTAAAAGGTGGGGTACTGCAGCAAGCACTGAAGGTAGTATCAAGACCCAGGTAAGTATGTAGAAGTAGTGCTGCGCTGTGCATAAATAGGTGATAAAGTGAAAATGTGCTCACGTGACAGGTACACTTGAGAGACAATAAATGAATGGTCAAAATTGCAACAATAAAATATAAATAATCAGCTGCGACAGTATAAACAATGGACTTATAAAGTGTCCAAATACTGGGAAAAGTGTACCACAAAATAGATGTGAGAATAAAACTCACAATCTTTAAAATGGCATCATCATGTGACATGTACAACCAAAACAAAATATATTCACACTTAACTACATGCCGACCAGCTGCCGCAGTTCTACGGCGGCAGGTCGGCTCCCCTGCGCGAGAGCACGTAGTATAACGTCAACTCGCAAAGCGGCCGCTAGGGGCGCGCGCGCCGCCGTAGGCATGCGCCGCCCCCGCTCGCTCCTGACTCCCGTGCGCGTGCCCGGTGGGCGCGATCACCGCCGGGCACCCGCGATTGCTCGTTACAGAGCGGGGACCAGGAGCTGTGTGTGTAAACAGCTCCCGGTCCTGTCAGGGGAGAAATGCCTGACCGTCTGTTCATACAATGTATGAACAGTGATCATTCATTTCCCCTAGTGAGTCCACCCCCCCTACAGTTAGAACACACCCAGGGAACATGCTTAACCTCTTCCCTGCCCCCTAGTGTTAACCCCTTCCCTGCCAGTGGCATTTCTATAGTAATCAATGCATTTTTATAGCACTGATCGCTCTAAAAATGCCAATGGTCCCAAAAATGTGTCAAAAGTGTCTGAAGTGTCCGCCATAATGTCGCAGTACCGAAAAAAAAATCGCTGATCGCCGCCATTACTAGTAAAAAATATATATTAATAAAAATTCCATAAAACTACCCCCTATTTTGTAAACGCTATAACTTTTGCACAAACCAATCAATAAACGCTTATTGCGATTTTTTTTTTTTTTTTTACGAAAAGTATGTAGAAGAATACGTATCGGCCTAAACTGAGGAAAATAATATTTCTTTAATATATTTTTGGGGGATATTTATTATGGTAAAAAGTAAAAAATATAATTTTTTTTCAAAATTGTCGCTCTATTTTTGTTTATATCGCAAAAACTAAAAACCCACAGAGGTGATCAAATACCACCAAAATAAAGCTCTATTTGTGGGGAAAAAAATTTGCTTGGGAGCCACGTCGCACAACCGCGCATTTGTCAGTTAAAGCGACGCAGTGCCGAATCTCAAAAAGTGCTCTGGTCTTTGACCAGCAATATGGTTCGGGGCTTAAGTGGTTAAATTCCATAAAATTAAATAGAAAGGAATTAAAAAAAAACGCACTACAAGCAGTCAGAGAACTCAACCAAGTTGTTAAATAGATTACCTTAACAAGATTAAAACATTTTTTTTTGCTAGAAAATTACTTAGAACCCCCAAACATTATATATATATTTTTCTAACACCCTAGAGAATAAAATGGCGGTCATTGCAATACTTTTTGTCACACCGTATTTGCGCAGCGGTCTTACAAGCGCACTTTTTTTGGAAAAAATGCACTTTTTTTGAATAAAAAAAGAAGACAACAGTAAAGTTAGCCCAATTTTTTATTTATATTGTGAAAGATAATGTTACGCCGAGTAAAATGATACCCAACATGTCACGCTTCAAAATTGTGCCCGCTCATGGAATGGTGTCAAACATTTACCCTTAAAAATCTCCATAGGCGACGTTTAAAAATGTCTATAGGTTGCATCTTTTGAGTTACAGAGGAGGTAGGGCTACAATTATTGCTCTCGCTCTAACGATCGCGGTGATATCTCACTTGTGTGGTTTGAACACCGTTTTCATATACGGGCGCTACTCACGTATGCGTTCGCTTCTGCGCACGAGCTTGTCGGGACGGGGCGCTTTAAAAATGTTTTTGTTATATATTTTTATTTTTTTAAAAAAAAAATAGGTCACTTTTATTCCTATTACAAGGAATGTAAACATCCCTTGTAATAGAAAAAAAGCATGACAGGTCCTCTTAAATATGAGTTCTGGGTTCAAAAAGACCTCAGATCTCATATTTAGACTAAAATGCAAAAAAAAATAAAAAAATTGTCATTTGAAAAAATGACAACAAGAAAATATGCCTTTAAGAAGCATGGGCGGAAGTGACATTCTGACGTTGCTTCCGCCCTGCTATGCTATGGAGACGGGTGGGAGCCATCTTGCCCTCACTCATATCCCAGCCGAGCAGGACACAGGACGCGATCGCCTCCGCCACTGCCAACGGCTCCGGTAAGCGGAGGAGGGGGAAAAAAAATTCTGGGGACAGTCTCCTGAAAATGGGGACTGTCGCCAGAAATCAGGGACAAATGGTCAACCTAACAGATCAAACATTTGTGTTGCTATAAGACTGACTTGTATTAAAGAAGAGAATCAAATAATTAATTGACTTAAACTGACTTTAAAACCTTAAACCCCATGTTAGTCCTAAGACATTAAAATATAGGCATTTGTTATTTTCATTATTTGAAAGAAAAGTACAATTCTTGATTTCTTCTGTCTGAAAATAAAAGGTGTCCATGCATAAGCCTACTTAATTCAGGATGATTAGTTCATTATGGTCTTAAATTGCTGGAACACTTCTTGTCTTTTGAATAATTCAAATGTAAAAGATGCACCGAGACCAAAGAGAGTGGAGAGCCACACTGGCATAGATCATTGATCAGCCATTATTAAAAGTTCAGGCGATCAGAGCTTCATTCCATGCATGAAGACACCACAATCAGTTCTTTTAGTTTTTATAGTTAAGACTGAGAAACTAATATGTGGAATATTTTTTGACATGTAGCATAAGCATAAAAAAAAATGATTATCTGTACATTGGCAAATGTAATACCCCGTATACATGATCAGAATTTCTGATGGAAAAAGTTCAACTGACTTTTTCCATCGAAAATTCCAACCGTGTGTATGCCCCATCGGAGTTTTTCCACGCGCGCGTGCTCATGCTCAGAATCACGTCTAATTTACACCCTAATATACGACGGCTCAATGGCAACGTCGTAAAATCCGACCTTTGCATTGGCTGCGCCACCTATAGAGGTGTTTTATCTTTACGCCGGACATACGCCAATTTGATTGACAGCCTTCCGACCGTCGCATACAGCGCGTCACGAGTTCCCGAAAGTAGCCGAACGTCGGTGCGCAGGCGCCGTATAGAGCCGCACCGACGTTAGGCTTCTTTCGGAAACTCGTGACGCACTGTATGCGACGGTCGGAAGGCTGTCAATCAAATAGGAACACCCAGTCCCGCAGACCATACCCGGAAGCCGCTGAGAACATCTATCTCTAAAACGGTAAGTACTGCATTGATTTTAAAAAAAACACCCGATTGTGCTTCCCACAATTAGCCTCTATCTAATGTTAAAAAAAATTCGGGTGAACCCCCTCTTTAATCTTGGGGCATGACCACCAAATATGTAGGGACGTGCCCCTCTGGTTACAGCCACTGGCGTAGCGTGGGGGGTGCAGAGGGGGCCGTGGCACTGGGCGCAAAATTTAGAGGGGCGCAGTGCAGCATCCGGGGCCAGTGTCACGCCGTGCTATTGTTGAGGGTGTCACTCGCTCCAGCCGCCATATTCCGGCTCAGAGATGAGCAGCGGCTGCCCGGTAAATGGACGAATGGGGGTCATGTGCGGTGGCAGAGGCTGGGTTGCTCTGGGAGTCCCACCCCTGCCTCGCTGTGTGAGCCTCCGCTGTCTTCTTCTACTCCTTCATGCCGGACTGAATCTACATTTCCCCATTGTGACAGCCAGTCTGGGACTGGTGCAGCGGTGCCTGTTCTATCCCACAGGCAAATGTGAGTGATGAAATGACATTGCCGGGCTCTTCAAGCAAGTAAACTGTGGTATGTGAAAGACACGATCACAGTACAGTCACACAGTGTACACTACATAGAGCATCACCATCTCCCCCACTAATCTCCAATGTCCCCCCAATGTCCCTCGTGTCTCCCCACTGTCCCCCCAATTATCCCCAATGTCCCTCCTGTCTCTACACTGTCCATCCTGTCCCCCCAATTATCCCCAATATTCCTCCTGTCCCCCCAATGTCCTTCCTGTCCCCCCAATTATCCCCAATATTCCTCCTGTCCCCCCAATGTCCCTCATGTCCCCCCAATGTTCCTCCTGTCCCCCCAATTATCCCTAATGTCCCTCCTGTTCCCCCAATTATTCCCAATGTCCCTCCTGTCTCCTCACTATCCCTCCTGTCCCCCCAATTATCCCCAATATTCCTCCTGTCCCCCCAATGTCCTTCATGCCCCCCCAATTATCCCCAATATTCCTCCTGTCCCCCCAATGTCCCTCATGTCCCCCCAGTGTTCCTCCTGTCCCCCCAATTATCCCCAATGTCCCTCCTGTCTCCTCACTGTCCCTCCTGCCCCCCCCCCAATTATCCCCAATGTCCCCCCAATTATCCCCCTGTCTCCACACTGTCCCTCCTGTTACCCCAATTATCCCCAATGTCCCTCCTGTCTCCCCAATGTTTCTCCTGTCCCCCCAATTATCCCTAATGTCACTCCTGTATCTGCAATGTCCCTCCTGTCTCCCCACTGTCTCTCCTCCCCCCCAATTATCCCCAATGTCCCTCATGTCCCCCCACGTATATTCCTTCTGTACCCCAGTGTTCCTCCTGTTCCCCCAATTATCCTCAATGTCCCCCCTGACATTAAGGGAGCTATTTGGTGCACACAGTGAATTTGTGTTATTTGAGAAATATATTTAAATTACATAGAATTACAGAGAATGTGTAGTGGTCTGCATATATTTTCTTCATGACATTTCACATTACCTTCTGCTTAAAGCGGTTGTAAACCCGCATATACATTTTTTTTTTAACCCTGCAAGGCAAAAGCCATAATGAGCTAGTATGCACCGCATATTAGCTCATTATGAAATACTTACCTCGGAACGAGGTAGGGAACTTACCTGGTCCACGCCGAGCCGAGCTGAGCGTGTCTTCCTTGTATCGCCGCTCCAGCGCTGTGATTGGCTGGAGCGGCGATGACGTCACTCCTGCGCATGCGTGCGGGAGATTTCAATCCGGCATGGGTCGGCGGGGCCGGCCCTTCAGCCGAGGATCCCCCCTGCGCATGCGCCGCTGCAATCAGCGGCGCATTGCGAGGGGAATATCTTCTAAACCGTGCAGGTTTAGGAGATATTATTTTAGGTAGATTCACAAAGAGTTAGGCCGGCTTATCAGTAGATAAGCCGACCTAACTCCGAATCCCGGAAGACACGCTCAGCTGGGCTCGGCGTGGACCAGGTAAGTTCCCTACTAACTAAGTATTTCATAATGAGCTAATATGCGGTGCATACTAGCTCATTATGGCTTTTGCCTTGCAGGGTTTAAAAAAAAAATGTATATGCGGGTTTATGAGGTGGAATAACAATGTTAAAGTATGGCCGCCGTTCCCGCCGCGAGGTTCGAATTTTTTACATTGTTTGCGTAAGTCGTCCGCGAATCGGGAGTTACGTCGTTTACGTCCACGTTGAAATCAATAGGCCCGTATGGCGTACTTAGCCGCAATGCGCACTGGGAAATGTAGTCGCCCGGCGCATGCGCAGTGACAAAAAACGTCAAAAAACGTGAGGTCAAGCCTCATTTCCATACAACACGCCCCCCTCCAACCAATTTGAATTAGGCGCCCTTACGCCCGCTCGTTTTAGGCTACGCCGCCGTAGATTAGCAGGTAAGTTGATTTAGAATCATTACTAGCCTAGCTAATTTACGGCGGCGTAGCCTAAAAAGGCTAAGCTACGCCGCCCTAAAGTTAAACCAATGTACCTGAATCGACCTATTTATACCTATAGGTAAGCCTTATTATGGGCCAGATTCTCGTACTTTTGCGGCGGGCGTAGCGTAAGCCATTTACACTACGCCGCCGCAACTTACTGGAGCAAGTGCCGTATTCCTCAAGCACTTGCTCCGTAGTTTGCGGCGGCGTAGTGTAAAAGGCCGGCGTATCCCCACGTAATTCAAAGGGGGCGGCTTGTATTTAAATTAAGCGCACCCCCGTGGCGATCGAACTGCGCATGCGCCGGGCTTGAAATAGCCCAGTGCGCATGCTCCAGTTCTCGACGGAAAATGTCAATGACGCCGACGTGTGCGTCATTGACATAAAGTCGTATTCAAGAACGACTTAGGAAAATTACGTACCCGACGGGAAAAGACGACGCGGACCCGACGCCAAACTTAACATGGCATATGGCGGACATAGCAGGGGCTACGCAACGCAAATTCGTTCGGGAATCGGCGTATCAGACTCATTTGCATAAACAAATGAGACCTGAACGTAAACGCCACCTAGCGGCCGGCGGCGAATTACATTTAAGATCCGACAGTGTAAGTCACTTACACCTGTCGGATCTTGGCCGTATCTATGCGAAAATGATTCTAGGAATCACTCGCATAGATACCCGGGCCAAAAAACAGAGATACGACAGTGTTTCCTGAGATACACCGTCATAACTCTGCTGAGAATCTGGCCCTATAGGCTTACCTGTAGGCAAAAGTCAAAAAAGTGGGTTTACAACCACTTTAAAGTGATTCTAAAGTCAAATACTGTAGTTTTGTATGGTTATGCATTCTGTGCTCATCTCCCGTCTTTCTCAAAGGCTTAGCTGGGAGCCATTGGCAAATCCAGTGAGGAGAGAAATGGGGCTGGGCTGAGCCATGCTGTGTGCGTCAATGGATGCACACAGCCCAGCGAGCCTGCATGTGTGCCACCATAAGAAGCTGATTACTACTGGTGGCACAGGGAGAAGAGTGCCAGCAGGGGACCCCAGATGTTTGCCAACTCCTTAACAAGCCCAAAAGAATTCCTAATATGGAACTAAAGTTAAGAGGAACATAAGCTATGTATTTGGACACTCTTATGCAATTTGAAGAATTGATGAACAGCATTTGGCATCTCTCGGTTAAAAGGGCAAGAACTACGAGTATTCCTGTGATGTCGAACCCCTAATACGTAAGCCTAAATGTAAGACCAAAACAAAGAAAGCAAAAACTAATCGTGTGTGGGCCCCATCGGTCAGTTATCCTTTGGTCACAAAATTTAGAACTTGCTTTAAAATGTAAACGATGGACGCCTAACCGATAGGTCAAAACCGATCGTTAGTACGCATGACCATCGGTTAAAAATTCACGCATGCTCAGAATCAAGTCGACGCATGCTTGGAAGCATTGAACTTCCTTTTTTTCAGCACGTCGTTGTGTTTTACGTCACCGCGTTCTGACATGATCGTTTTTTTAACCGATGGTGTGTAGGCGCGACGGACCATCAGTCAGGTTCATCGGTTAACCGACAGAATAATTGTTAAGAAACTTAATAAAGTCCATCAAAACAAGTTGACTTGTGCCCATTTACTTACAAAATTAGAGCGGGCTTTGTCTGTGTCCGATGTGCAGAAACTGACCAGACACGTGTGTCGCCCACTCTGCTCTGATCAGCAGGAACTTTGTGCTCGACCCTGCACTTTGTTTGTAGCACACTCCTCAACCCTGCACTCTGTATATAGTGCAGTCTTCAACCCTGCACACTGTGTGTAGCACACTCCTCAACCCTGCACTCTGTATGTAGCACACTCCTCAACCCTGCACTCTGTATGTAGCCCCCTCCTCAACCCAGGACTCTGTACATAGCACCCCCTCAACCCTGCACTCTAAACACAGTGCACTCCTCAACCCTGCATTCTTTATGTCGTGCACTCGTGAACCCTACACTCTGTACACAGTGCACTCCTCAACCATTCACTCAGTACACAGCGCACTCTTGAACTCAGCACTCTGTATGTAACACACTTCTAAACTCTGCACTCTGTTCACAGTGTACTCTTCAACCCTGCACCCTGTACACAGTTCACTCCTCAACACTGCACTATGTACACAGTACACTCCCGAACTCTGCACTCTGTGCACAGCTTACTTCTCAACCCTGCACTCTGTACACAGCATGTATTACACTCCTGAACCCTGCATTCTGTACATAGCACATTCCTGAACTCTGCACTATGTACACAGCGCACTCCTAAACTCCTAAACTCCTAAAATGTAACAATGCCCAAATGTTGCTGCAAATTGGCCACCTTCGGATGTGACAGGACCCCACGTCCCCCCCCTTTCCTTTGGGGGCTCATTCACATTTTTATGAGAAAAAAAAGCCCAGTGCATGATGTCTAAATGTTACGGTTCGGTGGACATTACTGTGGTGATGTGCTCTCTCCATCTGACTCCTCCCACAGGCCAGTGTTGCCCAAGATAAAAAGACCAGGGATTGTCATGTGACTGCTTTTTATCTTTCCATTTTTAAGGTTGAAAATATCTGATGAATTCTAAAATAACAGAACAAAGCGACACATCATGCAGAGTATAAAAATGCAAATTGCTGCAAACTGGGATTCTGCTTTAGTTTAAAAGCATGGAAGGAGCTCTCTCTTTTGGATCTTGATTATATTTGAACCAATGGAATAGTACCTTAGTTTTTTTTTAAAAAAATCTTAGTATTTTAGTACTTTTCAGTGTGACATTTCTACTAATATTTTTATATCACAAACTGCTTTTAGTATATTTTAATTTAGAAGATGTACAAAGGGTTAACCGAGGACTAAGTTGAAAGAAGGGCAAACAACCAGACATTAATTTTTTTTTCATAAGATCAGGCAAAAAGAAGAGAAAATAAAGGGAACAATAGGTTTTTGTGCTTAGTAAGAAATTGCCTGTGCTTTATAAGATGAAAGGTATTGGTTTTGTAGTTGAAAATTATATTTTAAACTTGAAAGCTGAATTTAATAAGGTACTGGAGCACAAATGTAAAAAACATGCTTTTTAGTTTTTTTTTTTTTTTTTTATGTATATCATCTGAATAAAATGCTTTAGGTTTCTTTATGAAGAAAATAAAAGTTAATAAAGATACAGTATTAACTTTTAGCATAGATTCAGACTCATACCTTCATATGCTGGAGGTGGCTTTTTTTATTTTACCAGCAACTTCTTATTAAATAATGATAATGATGATAATTTTCATGAAATTACTTAATGTCTTAGATTGTAAAGGAGAAGTAGGGCCAAAAGAGCTTTGGCCCTACCTATCCTTTGGGTCACAGAGGTGCTACAGTTTTCAGCCTAACACAGGCTAAAGTCCGCTGTCGGCTGACATCACTCAACCACTCCAGGCTAAAGTCCGCTGTCGGCTGACATCACTCAACCACTCCAGGCTAAAGTCCGCTGTCGGCTGACATCACTCAACCACTCCAGGCTAAAGTCCGCTGTCGGCTGACATCACTCAGCCGGTCCAGGCTCTGGACCGATCCCGATATTAATGATGGGATCCACCCAGATGCCTGGACCAGCAGCTGGCTCAGCCTCTTAGCAAGCCGCTGAGGTCCTGAGCCAGCAGCTCCTGCCCCCTCCACAGCTCCGGGCACTGGACTAGAAATAGATAAAAAAAAATGTACCCCTTACCATTTCACAAAGAAAGTGTAAAAAAATGTAAAAAAAAAAAACACACAGACACAGTTGGGATAAGTCCTTTATTACAAATAAAAAAATAAAATTAAAAAAGATTCCAGTGGTGGTAATCCACTCTCGAGCTCCACTCCAGCGCTGTCGGTATCCTGCGATGGATGATCTCCTCTTCAGGCTCCAGCGATGATGTCCAGCGCAGTGAGAAACGGCATCCTGTCTCCACCGGAAACACCCTGGGAATGACCCCAGGTCTTATCTAGCTGAGGACGGGGCCACCCGTCACGTGACCCTATCCCCCTCTGACGATTAATGTCTAAACCACTGGCAACAAAAGTGAGTACACCCCTAAATGTCTAAATTGGGCCCAATTAGCTATTTTCCCTCCCCGGTGACTCGTTAGTGTTACAAGATCTCAGGTGTGAATGGGGAGCACGTGTGTTAAATTTGGTGTTATCACTCTCACTCTCTCATACTGGTCACTGGAAGTGCAACATGGCACCTGATGGCAAAGAACTCTCTGAGGATCTGAAAAAATAATTGCTGCATTGCTACATAAACATGGCCTATACTATAAGAAGATTTGCAAGACCCTGAAACTGAGCTGCAGCACAGTGGCCATACAGCAGTTTAACAGGACAGGTAGAACACTCAGAACAGGCATCGCCATGGTCAACCAAAGAAGTTGAGTGCACATGCTCAGCGTCATATCCAGAGCTTGTCTTTAGGAAATAGACGTACGAGTGCTTGCAGCATTGCTGCAGAGGTTTAGGGGATGGGGGGTCAGCCTGTCAGTGCTCAGACCATATGGCGCACACAGCATTAAATTGGTCTGCATGGCTGTCGCCCCAGAAGGAAACCTTTCTTAAAGATGATGCACAAGAAAGCCTTCAAACAGTCTGTGAAAACAAGTTAACTAAGGTCATGGATTACTGGAATCATGTCTTGTGGTCTGATGAGACCAAGATAGACTTATTTGGTTCAGATGGTGTCTAGCGTGTGTGGCAGCAACCAGGTGAGGAGTACAAAGACAAGTGTGTCTTGCCTACAGTCAACCATGGTGGTGGGATTGTCATGGTCTTGGGCTGCATGAATGCTGCCGGGAACTGGGGAGCTACAGTTCATTGAGGAAACCATGAATGCCAACATGTACTGTGACATACTGAAGCAAAGCAGCATACCCTCCCTTCGGAGACTGGGCCTCAGGGCAGTATTACAACATGTTAACAACCCCTAATACACCTCCAAGACAACCACTGTCTTACTAAAGAAGCTGAGGGAAAAGGTAATGGACTGGCCAAGCATGTCTCCAGACCTAAACCCTATTGAGCATCTGTGGGGCATCCTCAAACCCAAGGTGGAGGAGCGCAAGGTGTCTAACATCCTTCAGCTCTGTGATGTCGTCATAGAGGAATGGAAGAGGACCTGTGAAGAATCCATACCCAAAAGGGTTAAGGCAGTGCTGGAAAATAATGGTGACCACAAAAAATATTGACACTTTGGGCCCAATTTGGACATTTTCACTTAGGGGTGTACTCACTTTTGTTGCCAGTGGTTTAGACATCAATGGCTGTGTGCTAACTTATTTTGAGGGGACAGCAAATTTACACTGTTATACAAGCTGTACACTCACTACTTTACATTGTAGAAAAGTGAATTTTTTTTCATCTTTTTTCTTTTTTCACTTTAATATATATTTTTTTAATCATCATTTCTTCACACCTGCCTAAAGTCTTGCACAGTGTTGTACATCATAATAAAATGAGGGACAACTGAGAAGGAGGGAGGTAAAAGATGGATTTGCTCCCAAAAAGAGGGGCAGTCTCTCCAAAATGTAGGACAGTCAAGAGCAATGCAAGGAAAAGTTTGCTTCCCACAATAGACACCAACCTAAATAGCCCTTCCATATTTTTTTGGCCAGATGTTGGGTGCTGCAGAGAGACAAATGTACCATTTCTTTTTCTTTTCACAAAGTCAGTGTTTCTGTTTAAGAACATGTGCCACCCCAATACTTCACTACTTTGGCTAATTTCATTATCAGTTCAGCTTTCCTAACAGTTGTATTAAAATGTAAATACGTAACCCATCATTTTCAAACTAAAGAGGATTTTCCCTGTGTTCATTATACATTGGCACTAAGCCCAGCAAGAATTTGCTCTCATGGGAATAACTAAAATAAAGCAACTTAACTGAACCTTGTCTGTCCCTTTTATAAGTACAGTATTTGGTTTAAAAAATGAATACCTGCCACTCACATTACATTATAAAAATAAAGTAGTTAAAATAAACCTGTTACAAAACTTTTATAACAGAGATCATGGATTTAAATTAGTACCACAATGTCCTTGTTAATAAATTCTTTTGATGTGACTAGATTATATGGGCCAGATTCACGTACGAGCGCGTAACTTTGTGCGGGCGTAGCGTATCCTCCTCCGCAACTTGGACGGACAATTCACAAAGCACTTGCTCCGTAATTTGCGTAAATGGGCCAGCGTAAGCCAGCGTAATTCAAATGTGGAAGAGGTGGGCGTGTTGTATGAAATCAATCGTGACCCCATGTAAATGACGCGCCTAACGAACGGCGCATGCGCGCGCATGCTCAGTATCACGTCAAATTTACTCCATAAGATACGCCAGGCCCATTGCCTGTGACGTGAACGTAACCTACGCACAGCCCCATTCACATACAAGTTACGTAAACGACATAAAAAGATACGCTTGCCGACGTCCATACTTTGCATTACCTACGCATCATATAGCAGGGGTAACTTTACGCCGGACGTAAGCCTTACGTAAACGGCGTAGCGGCCGCAAGTACGTTTGTGAATCTGCGTATCTACCTAATTTACATATTAGACGCGTAAATCTACAGAAGCGCACCTTGCGGCCAGCGTAAATATTGCACCCAAGATACGACGGCGTAGGAGACTCTTGGCATAGATACGACGGCTCACATTCGGACTTACGACGGCGTACGTCCGGTGTGAATCTGGCCCTATGTGTGTATTTAACTTGGTTTTCCTTTTAAAATCCAAAACTCAAGTGCAGATATCTGCCTGGCTCTTCTACGCGGCAGGACTGTTAGGCTCTCAAAAAAACACTACCCATTTCTGATGATGGCTGTGGGTTCTGCAATTATTATAGTGCAAGTGTGATGATGATAAGAGGGGCAGAAACATGACTGCCTGGAGACCAGCATGTATATTGGCTTCAGCAGACCAGTCATTGCAACCAGAATCAGCAGGTCAGAAGATCACTGGACCACAGATTTTGGTAAATATTACTGTGTGTTAGAAACTTTATAAAAAAAGCTATTTATTTTTGTTATATGTGTAAGCAGGCTGGAATATGTTGGTTTTAGTACGTTTGCAGCTGGCCTAGTCCAGGCAAAAGGTTTAAGCGTTGCAAGCAATGTTTTCAGGGTTTTTGGTACCAGACAGACCACCTGTCACACAAAAATGGGGAAGGCTGAGGTCCAACGCACCCTTTTTGGTTAGTTTTGTTGGAGGTACTGGGATTGTGGCTCATTGCAGTCTGCAGCCATGGTGGATGCCAAAATGGACTCCTGTCGAGGTATGCCTGGGCAGCCACATAGGCTTATGGAGAAGGATGTTGTTCGTATTTAACTGTATGTTGCAACCTGTATAGAAAAGTTACATTATCCATTCTGAGCCCGGTCTGAAGTTATTCAAAGGGGTGTATGTTGGTTCTGGAGTATCTAAAATAACCAGGGTCTGTATAGCATAACTGGGTATGAAGTCACACCACTACAGAGGGTTAACTCAGTAAAACAAGGAGAAGAGGAGTGTAGTTAAAAAGAGTAGCCAAGCACAATTTCAAGACACCAAGCCGTTTGTGTGGTACCTAGTAAAGTGACAGGTCCTCCGGTAGCGAGGGGGTTGATGTCTGGTGCCTTTCCGTAGTGGTCAGTACTCAATAGTAACCATATAAGAGCCTATGTTACGGAAATCCATGGCGTGATCACTAGGTGCAAAAAGGAAGAAGTTAATAAGTGCACGCATGAGGTCTACACTAGGTGCAAAGTTGGACCTCATTCTGTTTCTGAGGGTGGGGTAATAGTGGGCTAAGCAAGTCCGTCCTAATGCAACATTCAAGTTACAGCGTGTAGTGACACAGAACAGCAATTTGTCAGAGGAATTTTGCACTTGTACTGCACACAGTGTAAAGGCACATTTTTAAGTCGAGGAACTACCTTAATGTTAGAGTCTTCACTTGACCGTAGTCTCCACCTGGTCCAGGACATTGATAATGAAAGGTACCTCCACATGCAGGGCAAGTAGGTCCTGCCCGCATATGACTAGAGTTCTACTTGAAATGGGCTTCAGAACCTTTAGCCAGTGCTCGATTGAAGGTTTTGTTTGTCTAATACTGCTTTGGCTACTCTGCATTTTAGATCACTGTATTGTATTCTGACTGCTTCTGCCTGCTCCGACCTTTAGCACGTCTTCTGACTTTGTTTGCAGACCTGGACTACCTGCCTGCTTGAATATGATTGTGCTTCGTGTTTATGAACTATACATGGTTCTGCTTGTAGTTGGTTGTAACCCCTGGTGATACCGGGGGGGGTCCACTGAACCCTGGGACACTAGATTATGCATGCATTTAAATGCACAGCCTTATGAATGTTTGCTCAAATCAGGGCTTGACAGGGGAAAGGAAACACAACATCATCAATCTCCTATGATGCATCTGGAAGACATCAAGCTGCCCAAGTACCTTGTGGCCAAGAAGTGCAGAGGACCTGACTGGCAGTGCTGGTTATAAAGCATCATCCAGCTTACAAGTTCACATCACTAAATGATAATTATTATTGCTTCCAGATGCCCAACTCTAATCTAAATGTATCTGTTATTTACAAATAAATAACCAATTATATTCATTGTCTAAGGCTTGCTGAAAATGTAATGAAATGTGGCCTCCATTTACATAAAATTAAACTTGCAGCAACATCGCCAAATAGTTTTGTATAGTTAAATTTAATTACATAGAGCAAGCATTACTTTAAAATACATTTCAGTGGAGGGTGCCTCACCATAACTACAGTGTAATTTCATCGAATTCAGTTAGTTCACATTGTCCATCAAATTGCAATTGCAGCCATATTAAGCCACACTATTGTGTTATTAAAAAGAAATCTGAAGGTAAATTATTAACAAAATTCTGAAGCTGTTCAATCACGCAGAATGCTATTTTGGGAAGAAGTTGGCTGAGCACAGTTTTCATCTAACGTGGGCAATAACCCCATTTCAGTATCAGAAAACCACAACGCTTTCAGTAAAATTAAGATTTAAGACTATAACCATCCATGTCCACACTCCACCTTTAGTTCTAAAAGCCAGACACATATTGAAGATTTAAAACAAAATTAATCTGTTTAAAGTAAAACTATAGGTAAAACCTTTGTTTTTTTTCTTTGCTAACTATGTTCCATTGCAGAGATTTCCCTTCACTTCCTGTCTAATAGCCAAAGTGAGAGTAAATCTCAGCAAATTAAGGGAATTGCTTGGGGACCCCCAGGACACCAGAACTGGTGTCCCCATTAGAAGGTTTGCCCTTTATTAATATTCTGGGAACAACTCAAAATGTGGGATTTTCTATTACTTTCACTTTCAATAATAATGGTAAACATGAGAAATAGGGGGAAACTATTTAATCACTTCGGCTCTCAATCCTGTTTACCAATGAGTCTAACTTTCTATATAATGGAATTTGCGCCGTAAGTTACGGCGGCGTAGTCTATCTCTGGCGGCGGAATTCAAATCGGCGATTAGGGGACGTGTTTAATTTAAATGAAGCGTGTCCCCGCTCCGAATGAACTGCGCATGCTCCGTTTCTAAATTTCCCGCCGTGCATCGCGCTAAATGACGTCGCAACGACGTCATTTTTTTTAACTTAGATGTGAATTACGTCCATCCCGATTCACGAACTACTTACGCAAAAAAAAAAATCAAAATAAACGCGGGAACGACGGCCATACTTAACATGGCAGGTCTAACTCTACGGAACGAAATACCAGCTTTAACTATACGCCGGAAAAAGCCGACTAGAGACGCCATAAAAAATGCGCCGGCCGCTCGTACGTTCGTGGATCGACGGAAATAGCTAATTTGCATACCCGACGCGGAAAACTACGTGAACGCCACCCAGCGGACGCCGAAGTATTGCATCTTAGATCCCGAAGGTGTACGAGGACGTAAACCTGTCGGATCTTACCCAGATGCCGTCGTATCTTGGTTTGAGGATTCAAACCAAAGATACGACGCGGATAATTTGAAAGTACGCCGGCGTATCAGTAGATACGCCGGCGTACTAGCTCTGTGGATCTGCCCCATTGTTTTTGGGGGGCAAACAGGGCTTTCTTGTGACCCTAAAGTCCTCTGAGGATTTTTTTTTAATTTGCATTCTAAGGGGAAATTTATTTTTTCATGTAATATTTTACCATTATTGCAGGGAAAACATACATTTTATTCTGCTGCTTGTTCTATTTACTGCAACATTAAAAAAAAAAAAAAAATTTAATTTAAAATAGAAACAAGAAACAGGAGATGAAACTGTTAAATAGTGATTATACAGGTTGAAATGAAAGGGTTAAGTAGTAAAATAAGAGCATGTCCTGGTTATTTAAGAGTTAACTCCCTGTGCACACAAACTTTCCTCTATCAGCTTAGCTTCAGCTCTCTCACTCACAGTCTGTCTGACAGGGAATGCAGGAGATAAGATAGCTATGGTGGTACTTGTTTGTTGTTGTTTTGGCTTAAAATGTTACACTGAATTCTAACTGTGATTGTCTGTTAGGCCTCATGCCCACAGATGTTTTAGAAAATGGGCTGTAAAGCTAGTACAGATGCCAGGAAAAAAGCAGCGTTTTTAACACAATTTTTTACGTGTTTTGCATTGAATTCAATGCACGTTTCGGCGCGCTAGCTTTCAGCCGTGTTTTTCTTTCTTTATTCAAAATCAGCCCATTGATTTGAATAGAGGTCGCACCAGAAGTCAGATCAAGATGATCCGACTTGTGGGACGACTCATGTGTGGAGACTCTTGAAGGGAAATCCTGCGAAAATTAAAAAAAAAAATTGCGCAAGGTTCCCCCCAGGATGACACCAGACCCTTCAGTCTGGTATGGATCTTAAGGGGAATCCCCCACACCAAAAAAACGGCGTGGGGGTTCCCCCAGGATCCATACCAGATCCTTATCCAAGCACGTAGCCTGTCAGGTCAGAAAAGGGGGCAAGCGTGTGCCCCCCCTCCTAGACCATACCAGGCCACATGCAATCAACATGGGGGGGGGTTGGTGCTTGCTCCAACCCCCCTGCCCCAAAGCACCAACCCCCCAGGGCATGTGGCCGCTATGGTCTAGGAGGGGGGGGGGCGCTCGCTCACTTCCTTTCCTGACATACCGGGCTACGTGCTCGGATATGGGTCTGGTATGGATCCTGGGGAGCCCCCACGCTGTTTTTTTTTGGTGTGGGGGGATTCCCCTTAAGATCCATACCAGACTGAAGGAGCCGATGTGGAGATGTGTAAACTGGCTCCATTGAGAGCCGGTCACAATCTCCTGCTATGCAAATTGGATGTGAGGAAACGCATACGTGCCGTTGCTTCAGTAAGTGTTTCGTTACCTGTGGCTCCCGTGCACATGCCAATCACATCGCCGTAGCCCGCAATACCCGGAAGTAACTCCGGGAGAAATGTTGCCGACCGGAGGGGGTACAAGGACCACTACGGAGGCTTCAATGTAAGGTAAGTAATTCATAATGAGCTAGTAAGCTATCCAGAGAGGAGAGAGGTATCACAGAGCATCTAGGCTTTGAAGAAGGGGGTACGCCCCAGAAACGCGTTAGCCGTTCAGATGTCTGAAGTTCTACTGGCAGGTGCCGTGAGGTCCAGTCCAGCTGTCTGAAAAGCGATTACTTATTATTCTTTTGTGAGTAGGACCATTGCTTTTTATTCTGTTTTTATTAAAAAATGTAAGTGGTAATGCTCAAGTTCGGTGCGCCCTCCTTTCTTTTCTTTATGTTTGATCTGCAACTGATATGTTGCTGCACATGTGTTCAGCTATGACACCAGTCATTTGATGGTTTGACAGTTTGGTTGAGGACACAAGCAATTGTGACAGTTAGCAATCCTGGCATTCCAGGAATGTAATGTTTTTTAAAACCATTAAATCAATGGGTTTAGTTCTGCTTAATGATTTACTGCTGTTCAGGGGCTCGGGGCTTCAGCGAAATGGCAGCCTCCCTCAAGAAGAAACAGGAGCAATGCTGGAGGCAATTTACAGCACACACTCATTTTGGTAGCATAATTATTAATGTGGAATGTATGTTCCTTGCTAAATAACATTATTTTTTTATCAAGTTGTTATGGGTAAAGTTCTTCTTTTATACATCTAGAAAGAGCGAGTAAGTGACTGCGCTTTAGCAGTAGTTGCATTAGGGACCCATAAAGTCTTCTTGCACAGGGGCACTTTGACAACGTCTGCCACTGACACTTAAAGTATTGATGTCACTGGGATATTTATATATCTATACACACACTCCCACACACATTTTCCCTCAGCAATTCATCTGCTCTCTTGCATTACAGTCTTCAGAGTGCCCACACAGTTCTTTTGGTATGAATATCCTTGTTCTGTTTCCATGGAAAGAAGGAACATTTTTATCATTAAAAAAATAAAAGTTGATTTTTAGACATTATACTGTCTGAGCCTAACTGCTTCAAATTTGCTTTCTGTCTGCAAGTACACATAAATATGTATTAAATATATTCCTGCCAGAACTGAAATGGAAGTCTGCTAGGTTTGAGCACAAAATACTACTATTTTCAGACCCAGAATATATTTGTTTGCTGTTTTCTTGAGGCCCATACACACGATCGGACTTTTTGACAACAAATGTCCGACGAACCTGTTTTAGCAGACAATCCTACCATGTATACGCTCCATCGGACAAACTTTTTCGTTTTTTCATTGGACAAAAGTTTGCTGTGAGAACAGACAAACTTTCCGGCAACAAATGTCTTACATCGGCTAATCCTATCGTGTGTACACAAGTCCATCAGACTAAAGTCCAAAGTACAAACACGCATGCTCAGAACCAATGCTAAAGATCAGACAACAATGGCAGAAGTTACCCACAGGGTGGCGGTAAAGAGCTGAAAAAACACGTGATTTGGTAAAAGTGGGCTGAAAAAGTCCTGCCGTGTGTAAGCATACCAAGTTCACGGCCAACGCCCTTCAGACAAAAATCCACGGAAAAGTCAGATGGAAGTCTGATCGTATGTATGAGGCTATAGTTTCATTTTTGTTACTTGGTAGAGACCAGATTCATCCAAGTGCTTGGCAATTTCCCATTGCCTTATGCCTCGTACACATGGCCGGATTTTCTGCCAAAAAAGTCAAACAGGCTTTTTTTCTAGGAAAGTCCGGCCGTGTGTAGCCTCCATCGGTCCTTTTTTTTTCCGGAAGTCAGACTTCCGATGGACTCACGGCAGACTTTTGCACGGTCAAATATCCGACCGTGTGTACAAGGCATTAGTGTCTATTTCCTATTGACTTTAAGAACATCTAAATCAGTGGTTCTCAACCTTTTTTAGTGTTGTGACCCCTTGATAAAATTTCCCAAGTTGCAGGGACCCCAAACAGTAACATTTTCGTAGCGTGGGTTGTCGGCACCCAATGCAAGACAAGTAATTTGCGCCCCTAACCCACGAACATTTAGTGCTCCCTGAGTCCCTTGCACTCTTACAATATTAAAACCCCTTATGGTACACTTTAGAATGTACCACTGTTCTCCTTACTTTCCCTTTTATCTCTCTCTATCCTAATTTTTTCCCCCCATCCCTCTCTCTAGCCCTTTTTCTTGTTATTCTTTCTTTCCCTTTTCTTTGTTCCTCCTCCTCTTTTCCTCTCCCTTCCATGTATTCTCTTTTTATTCCTTCTCTTACTTCTTGGTGGGGGAAATGAGATGAGTGGCAGGTAGAAGGGATGAGTGGCAATGCTGGGGGGTGGGATCAGTGGCAATGATGGGGGGGAGTTCTGATCAGCCAGGTGCTCTTGATTAAGGTCATCTGCTGATCTGAGAACTGTAGTGGGGACTTTTAATGGCAACTCTAATCACAGATAGTGTTACTCACTGTGTCTCTGGCTTCACTGTGTCTCCAGCTCTGTGGTGTCTCGCAGCAGTGACACCTACATGAAATCAGGAGATAGGATCTCCTCTAGACCCTTCCAATTCACCTTCCTCACCAGTCTGCTGATCTCTAGTTTCTTTCACAGAGCCATGCTGTGAACTGAATG
This sequence comes from Rana temporaria, assembly GCF_905171775.1. Taxonomy (NCBI): domain Eukaryota; kingdom Metazoa; phylum Chordata; class Amphibia; order Anura; family Ranidae; genus Rana; species Rana temporaria. Next base: position 464,274,507 of record NC_053490.1, on the reverse strand, counting down.
GACAGCTGCATAGGGACTGAGTGGGTGGCTGCGGGCTCCAGTAACAGCCCAACTGGAGCGGCCACAGGCTTCAGGGACAGCCCTTCTGGTGTGGCCACGAAAAGGCTGGAAGAGCAGTGTGGGCTTCAGGAACAGCCCAGGATTTGGTGACCCCTGGCAAATCATCATTCAACCCCCGAGGGGGTCCCGAGGTTGAGAACCACTGATCTAAATTAACAGTTTATACACAATATACTATATATTTTCCACCCAGTCCTGAGGTGTTATTATCTCTAATAGACAATAGAGCTAACTTGGTGATGTGACTTGTCTCTATTGCAGTTAAAGTGGTTGCAAACCCACCAAAGGCAAAGGTATAATGAGCTAGTATGCATTGCATACTAGGTCATTATGAAATAATTACCTTAGATTGAAGCCCTTTGCAGCACTCCCAGCACACTGCTCTGGCCAGGGACATGTCTCCCGGAGTTATTTCCGGGTATTGCGGGCTCCGGCAGTGTGATTGGCTGAAGCCGCAATGGCGTCATGGTAATGGCATATCAGCTGAAGAAATGGCACGCTCGGTCCGTTTCTTCAGTGCGCATGTGCCGATGGGGTCGGCATATGCTGATACAGGGGATATCTCCTAAACCATGTAGGTTTAGGAGATATCCAAGGTACCTACAGGTAAGCCTTATAGGCTAACCTGTAGTCAAAAGTGGTCTGTAAGGGTCTACAACCACTTGCTGACCAGCTGCCGACATTATACTGTGGCAGGTCGGCACATCCCGCGAACCGTTGTAGCTGTACATTGGCCCTTTAATTTGCTTTGGCAGGTGTGCGCGCTGCATTGCGGGGGAACCGATGCGTGTGGCCGGCAGTCCCGATAACCGTCGGCCACGCACGATTGCGGGCACGAGAACCAGTACAGGAATGTGTGTAAACACATGAATCCCTGTTCTGTGAGGAGAGGAAAGACAGATCGTCTGTTTCTACTAGCTAAGAACAACGATATGTCTCCTCCTCTAGTCAGTTCCATCTCCCCACAGTTAGAAACACAAAAGAGGGAACACATTTAACCACTTGATCACCTCCTAGTGTTAACCCCTTCCCTGCCAGTGACATTTATGTCGCAGTCCCGCTAAAAATCCATGATTACCGTAATTCCTAGTAAAAAAATAAATAATAAAAATGCCATAAATGTATTCCATAGTTTGAAGACACTATAGGGTAGATTCAGGTAGATTGAATCTCAGATACGCTACGCCGCCGTAACTTAGTGAGGCAGGTTCTGTATTCACCAAGAACCTGCGCCCTAAGTTATGACGGCGTAGCGTAAATCTGCCGGCGTAAGCGCGCCTAATTCAAATTGTGAAGAGGTGGGCTTGTTTTATGTAAATAAAACATGACCCCACGTAAATGACGTTTTTGACTAACGGCGCATGCGCCGTCCGTGAACGTAACCCAGTGCGCATGCTCCAAATTAACCCGCGAAAAGCCAATGCTTTCGACGTGAACGTAAATTACGCACAGCCCTATTCGCGAACAACTTACGCAAACGAAGTAATCGGCGGAAAATTAGACGCTGGCCCGACATCCATACTTAACATAGGATACTCATATAGCAGGGGTAACTTTACGCCGGAAAAAGCCTAACGTAAACGACGTAAAAAAATGCACCGGGCGGACGGACGTTTCTGAATCGGCGTATCTACCTAATTTGCATATTCCTTGTGTAAATCCGGCGTATCTTGTTTTCTGAATACAGAAAAAAGATACGCCGGAGCATCCTAGAAGTTACGTGGCGTATCAATAGATACGCCAGCGTAACTTCTTCATGAATCTACCCCTATAACTTTTGCGCAAACCAAACAATATACGCGTATTGCTTTTCTTTTCCAAAAAATATGTAGAAGAATATAAATATAAATTGGCTAAAACTGATGAAGAAAGGTTACTTTTAACCACTTAACCACTTCCATACCAGCCCATTGTAAAATGACGTCCACAACGGACCTCTAACGATCCGGGTGGACGTCATATGACGTCCTGGGCTTTGCGGGTGGATATCTGAATGATGCCTGCAGCTAGAGGCATCATTCAGATATCCTTCTCTTGTGCCGGCAATTCTGCACAACGTAAGAACGATCATAGCGGCGGTTCCGCCGCTAGATCGTTCTTACAGGCGGCCATCCCGCCGCCATCCGGTGCTTCTCCGGGCTCTCCCGTGCCATCGGGGGGCCCGGAGAACGAATCGTCCGGCGCTGGCAGGAAGCATAGAGATGACTGGTGACCAGATGGTCACCAGTCATCTCTATGACCGTCGGAGGACCCGGGCGCGATGTGATGACGTCACGCCCGGGTCCCCGTAAGTAAACAAATCCGCAATTGCGGCTGCTAAGCAACAGCAAGCATGAGATCGGTGAATTTTTTTCACCTATTTCATGCTTTCCAGCCTGGAGGAGAGATGTGGGGTCTTATTGACCCTGCATCTCTCCATAAAGAGTACCTGTCACACACATTCCTATTACAAGGGATGTTTACATACCTTGTAATAGGAATAAAAGTGATAATAAAAAAATAAAATAAAAAAAAGTGTAAAAAAATAAATAAATATGTAAAAAAAAAAAAAAAAAATTTTTAACGCCCCTGTCCCCAGTAGCTTGCGCACAGAAGCGAACGCACACGCAAGTCCCGCCGACATATGTAAACGGCGTTTAAATCACATATGTGAGGTAATGCCGCGTGCGTTAGAGTGCCAGCAACAATTCTAGCACTAGATCTCCTCTGTAAATCTAAACTGGTAACCTGTAAAAAATTTCAAAGCGTTGCTTATGGAGATTTTTAAGTACCGAAGTTTGGCGCCATTCCATGAGTGTGCGCAATTTTAAAGCGTGGCATGTTAGGTATCTATTTACTCGGTGCAACATCATCTTTCATATTTTACAAAAAAATTGGGCTAACTTTACCGTTTTGTTATTTTTTTAATTCATGAAACAATTTTTTTCCCAAAAAAAGGCGTTTGAAAAATTATTGCGTAAATACCGTGCAAGATAAAACGTTTCAATGACCGTCGTTTTATTCCCTAGGGTGTCTGCTAAAAAAAAATATATAATGTTTGGGGGTTCTGCGTAATTTTCTAGCAAAAAAAATTATGATTTGTACATGTAGGAGAGAAGTGCCAGAATAGGCCTGGTAGGGATGTGTGTATAACAGTCCGGTATGGAAGTGGTTAAGGACCGCCTAACGCCGATTTACGTTGGCAGAATGGCACCGCTGGGCACAATCACGTACCTGTACGTGATTGTATAAAGCCCAGCGGTGGGTCACGGGCGCGCGCCCGCGGCGTGCTCCCTTGACCCAGTCCGAAGCTCCGGGACCGCGGGACTCGTGGATCCGATCGCGGCGATCGGTCCCGGAGCTGAAGAACGGGGACAGCCGTGTGTAAACACGGCTTCCCCGTTCTTCACTGTGGCGGCAGCATCGATTGTGTGTTCCCTAATATAGGGAAACCTATAGCCACACCCCCCCTACAGTTGTAAACACACATTAGGTGAAACATAATCCCTTCAGCGCCCCCTGTGGTTAACTCCCAAACTGCAACTGTCATTTTCACTGTAAAACAATGCAATTTAAAAGCATTTTTTGCTGTGAAAATTACAATGGTCCCAAAAATGGGTAATAATAATGTCGCAGTCACGAAAAAAAATCGCTGATTGCTGCCATTAGTAGTAAAAAATTTTTTATAAAAATGCAATAAAACTATCCCCTATTTTGTAAACACTAAAAATTTTGCGCAAACCAATCGATAAACGCTTATTGCGATTTTTTTTACCAAAAATAGGTAGAAGAATACGTATCGGCCTAAACTGGGGAAAAAAATGTTTTATATGTTTTTGGGGGATATTTATTATAGCAAAAAGCTCTATTTTTGTTTATAGCGCAAAAAATAAAAACCGCAGATGTGATCAAATACCACCAAAAGAAAGCTCTATTTGTGGGAAAAAAAGGATGCCAATTTTGTTTGGGAGCCACGTCGCACGACCGCGCAATTGTCAGTTAAAGCGACGCAGTGCCGAATCGCAAAAAGGGGCCTGGTCCTTTACCTGCATTTTGGTCCGGGGTCAAGTGGTTAAAAACATTTTTGGGGAAATTTTTTACAGCAAAAAGTTGAAAAAAAATGTTTTTCTAAATTGCCGCTCTTTTTTTGTTAATGGCGCAAAAAATGTAAATTGCAGAGGTGATTAAATACCACCAAAAGAAAGCTCTATGTGTGGGGGAAAAATTACATCAATTTTGTTTGGGTACCACGTCGCACGACCGCGCAATTGTCAGTTAAAGCGACGCAGTGATGTATTACAAAAAATGACCTGGTCATTAAGCAGGCAAATCTTCCACTCTGTAAGTGGTTAGGCAAACTCAGTGGGCCAGATTCATGTAGCACTTACGCCGGCGTATCTCGAGATGCGCGGTGTAAGTCAAAATGTGCACCGGCGTATCTCTGCGCCGTACCCACAGAACCAGATACGCCTCAAAATAGACTTCTTCCTACCGGCGTAACTTTTCTACGCCGGAGCGGCGTGGGCGCATCTTTACGCTGGACGGATCTGGCGTGGCCATGGTTTTTTTGGTTTTAAATATGCAAATGAGGGAGATACGCCGATTCACAAAACTACGTTTGACCGGCGCAGGCTACTCCCGGTGAGTGTAACTGGAAATTCCGGTGAAAAGTTACCCCTCATAAAGCAGGGGTAACTTTGCACCAGACTTGCTCAAGTCAGCTGGAGAGAGAGTAGGGATCAAACGTGATCCGATGAAGTGAGTGCTTCCTGGAGAAGAGAAATAAAACAAACATGGCGGGACAGAGGAATCATTAGATGGGTTGGTTTTGAAAATAATTAAGCAATCTTCTCTGATCTCTCTGGCTACGCCTGGTGGAGGGGGTAGACCAGAATGGTGAGGGTCTAGGTGTAGCTGGAGGGCGTACATGGGGGTCTTGAACCAAGAGACCTAGTTTTACCAGGAGCTCCTTGCCTTCAATCATGTTGTACACCGTGTAGGTGGAGCCATTATGCAGGATTGTGAGCTTGAAGGGGAATCCCCAGCGATATTTTATCCTGGCTGACTGAAGTATGTTAGTGACATCTTTCATCCTGCGTCTCCTGTCCAGGGTGGTGGGTGAAATATCTGGATACATCTGTACTCTCTTGCTGTCAAATGTAATATTGGGGGTGTTTCTTGATGCACGCATGATATCCTCTTTTGCAAGAAAATCCTTCATGCACATGATGATGTCCCTGGGGGGGGGTTATCGGGGGTGGGTTTCGGGCGAAGCGCTCTGTGAATCCTGTCGCATGTGTATGCTGACAAAGGTTTGTCTGGTAAAAGGTCATGGAAGATTTTTGAGACAGCAGGCATCAGGTCAGTGACAGTCTCAAGAAAGAGAGTCACCGCTCTTTTTGGAGTGCGGCTATCCATCTTTCATCTACTTTTCAGTCCAGTCCAGTTCCTCCACCCCAAACTCACTCATTTATGTCTTTATGGTCCTTGCTTTGTGGACTGGTCCAAATCATTTGATGAAAGGGGGGATTATGGTGGGGGGTTGTTTTTCAGGGGTTGGGTTGGCCCCTTATTTCCATTGAAGGGAACTCTTAAGGTGTCAGCATACCAAGACATTTTGGACAATTTCATGCTCCCAACTTTGTGGGAACAGTTTGGGGAGGGCCCCTTCCTGTTCCAACATGACTGCTCACCAGTGCACAAAGCAAGGTCCATAAAGACATGGATGAGCAAGTTTGGGGTGGAGGAACTTGACTGGCCTGCACAGAGTCCTGACCTCAACTCGATAGAACACCTTTGAAATGAATTAGAGCAGAGACTGCAAGCCAGGCCTTCTTGTCCATCAAAAAAATATAAATAAAAATATATTAAAAAATATATATTTTTTATAAAAAAAAAAAAAGGGGGGTTCCCATCTGGGTCCCTTGGGACCCCCGGGCCCCTTACAGGTGTACTGCCTGTACCCCCCCGATGGTGGCCCTGGTCATAAGTCTCCATTGCTGTTATGAGGGCTGACATCTCCTGGGTGTTAAAGTTTTTTTTCCTCCTCTGCCTGTGGGAAACGGGAGCAGCCATCTCACAGCAAAAGTACCTTCCCTGGGGGGGGGGGGAATAAAACTGGATGTACTTTTGCATCAGCTGGGCGTAAGCTGGGCCGGCGTATCTCTGTAAGTTGGGCCGGCATAGTTGTGAGCATGCTCAGAAGGGAACGAACGTACTGAGCATGCTCCGCTCATGATACGCCGGGCGTAAATCACTGCTCCACGTTCAGAACATCATTTGCATAAGGTCACACCCACTTCCACTTACGCCGAGGAAATTAAGTTAGGCCGGTTGCAAAGTTAGGCACAAGTGCTTTGTGAATACCCTACCTGCCTCTCCACGCTGGTCCGGCGTAGCGGAAAAAAGATATGCTACGCCGGCAGAAAGATACGCCATTGTATGTGAATCTGGCCCAGTGACAATAAGTCATCTCACTGCCCCCAACCTGTGACTGGACAGTGAAGGAGCAGCAACAGGCCGATAAGTTTTCTCTCTTCTCCTGTCAGCATGTTCCTTTCCAATACATGTGCATGCAGGACACCAGGTTTGCTCCTGGTGCTGCTTTTCCCTCTCTCAATCTTAGTGCTTTTGAATAAATAGGACATTACAAGACAGAGATTTCAAGTCAAAATCAAATTTGAATTGCTTTTAGTGTTTTGTTTCTATATATCTGCCTGCAATTCAGCTGTATGTATACAACATGGTCATCCGTTTATCAATTAATTTAAATAAAAATAAATATATTGATTATATAAAGAGCCACACTTTTTAAGTTCCTATAAAATATGTAACACACATTCTGAATGCAGCGATATGTGTTTTGCAAAACAACTGAAGAGAAGAAAAGTAAAATCTATAGAAGTCATTATACAGAGCAGGTTAAGGTTAAATCAATTCTCTAAGAAGGAAGTTAATGAAAATGTTAGTAGAGGTCATGCCTCCATGCCACTGGTCATTATTGTCATTCGTTTGTTATTTTTTTTTTAATAAGATTGCAAATTTAACGTCACCAAGGTTCCTTACTCTTTCTTACTATACTGGGTACGTGATCCAGCACAGCAGTGTCACTTTGCCAATGTATATGTAAGTTATACAGTCAGAAAGTGGTTAAGCAATTTTATAGTCCTAAATGCAGATTTTAACAGCTTCTCTTCTGCTGTTTACTGTCATTTTTTTAAGGACTGAATATTGACTCCACCTCCTGACACTCCTCCTCCCAGCACCTCTGTAGTTCAGAAGGCAGGTTCTGTGAAATGTGTGACACAGCAGAGCCTACTCACAGGACATAGTGAATTTGTGTTTCAGAATTTAAGGAAGTAAGTAAATGTGTTGAATCTTTACAAAGTAAGTTTCCAAACTTCAAGATTGTTCAGAATAATAGAAGTAAGCTACATAATTGAAATAAATGAATGTCCACATATGTGGAAATGACCATAATGATTTTAAATTTTGACCCTAGATACTCTTCAAATAAATGAAAATGTATCCTTGAACATTTCATTTTGTTGAGGTTAATTTGTGAATAAATTAGCAGAAACATTGTACAGATAAGATGTTGGTGATATTAGTGTTTTTTTACTTCTACAGTACTCTGAAGTTAAGTCTTTATTTTCCTGGGAATTCAGTTTGCCCTGGAAATGTGTCAATTTGTGTCAATTTGAAATTAACAGCTTTCCACTCTGCTCTTAGCCGTCCTTCTTCACTTTTTCCGAGCAAAAGTTATTTTTCTTCTGGCCTGAAGACAGCGAAATTGAATCGTTCAAGGATTTAGGTTAAGATGAATAAGTAAGCAAGATACATATGTTGCATGACAAATAAGGACTACGAATTAAGTTAGGTGAAGGGACACTGTTATAAAAAAAATAATGTTTTGAAAAATGTATTTCAGGTTTTGTAGATAAGTAAGTGAAGGCATTAAGGCTATGAGAAATAATCCAGACACTGCTGAGGGTAACTTTGTTATCTGAACCAGCTGTTATCATTTAAGACAGTATATCTTTGAAACTTGTCCTAAGAAATGTACTTGTATGCATTGCCAAATAAAAAATAAGTGCCTTTTAATACTGCAATACCTATCGTTTTTCTTAAAGGGTAACTCTACTTTTGTGGGAAAATATATAGCAACTAAATAAAGAATATAGCATATGTACAGTTATTGCAACACAAGCCATATTGTAATTTTGAAATCAAAGCAATATGGCAACCTGTACACCAACTAGGAATGCAATTTCCTGCTTGCGTGATTGTGTCACTGATTTTCCCTGAAGTCTGCACTCAGATACAAGTCCGATTTTTGGTGGGATGCTACTAAAGTGTTAATCACTTCTAAAGAGATTCCGATCTTGCAGCTTTCCTTATTGGAACCGTGCAAGTGCATTAGCTGAATAATAAAGTCACTAATAAAGTCACTCCTATTCAGAATTAGTATCCAAAAGGCATAGAAAAACAAACAGCTTTTTCGTCAGAGCAGATTCAAGTAGGAATCTGCAACAAGGTTTGTTAAAATCCTGGCAATCTACATTGATTAACCAGAGGACATTGTTTTTTTTTCTAAAGGCGAAAGGCTGTAAGGTGTTTTTCCATTTTTGCAATCCAATTTAAGAAAACCCCACAATATGGTGAACTTTTAACCACTTAAGCCCCGGACCAATATGCAGCCTAAAGACCCAAGGTGTTTTTACAGTTCGGGACTGCGTCGCTTTAACAGACAATTGCGCGGTCGTGCGACGTGGCTCCCAAACAAAATTGGCGTCCTTTTTTCCCCACAAATAGAGCTTTCTTTTGGTGGTATTTGATCACATCTGCGGTTTTTAGTTTTTGCGCTATAAACAAAAATAGAGCGACAATTTTGAAAAAAATGCAATATTTTTTACTTTTTGCTATAATAAATATCCCCCAAAAACATATATAAAAACATTTTTTTCCCTCAGTTTAGGCCGATACGTATTCTTCTACATATTTTTAGTAAAAAAAATCACAATAAGCGTTTATCGATTGGTTTGCGCAAAATTTATAGCGTTTACAAAATAGGGGATAGTTTTATTGCATTTTTATTAATTTTTTTTTTTTTTACTACTAATGGCGGCGATCAGCAATTTTTTTCGTGACTGCGACATTATGGCGGACACTTCGGACAATTTTGACACATTTTTGGGACCATTGTCATTTTCACAGCAAAAAATGCATTTAAATTGCATTCTTTATTGTGAAAATGACAGTTGCAGTTTGGGAGTTAACCACAGGTGGCGCTGTAGGAGTTAGGGTGCACCTAGTATGTGTTTACAACTGTAGGGGGGTGTGGCTGTAGGAATGACGTCATCGATCGTGTCTTCCCTATAAAGGGAATGACGCGATCGATGCGCCGACACAGTGAAGCACGGGGAAGCCGTGTTTACACATGGCTCTCCCCGTTCTTCAGCTCCGGGGAGCGATCGCGACGGAGCGGCTATAAACAAATAGCCGCGCCGTGGTCCCGGATCGCTCCCCGAGCGGACCCGACCTCCGCATGTAGCGGGGGGGGTCCCGATCGGACCCCCCCACCCGCTAATAGGCGAGGACGTACATGTACGCCCATGTGCCTGTACGTGCCATATTGTGGACGTATATGTACATGCGGGGGTCGGGAACTGGTTAAGGTGCATACAATGATGAAAAAATATACCATGTATCGTAAAAAAAATATTTTTTATTGAATACATTTGTTAAAATAGATATAACAATCTACTATTTAAAAGCATGTGATCAGACCAAAATAGTAAAGAATATAACTGCTGTACAGAAACATAATTCTTGACATGTTTCACTAGGATTAATAGCTTCTTCAGTAGATTTGCAATTGTCTCTGTACAGCGTATTCACTGCAATACATAAAGAAATATATAAGACAGAATACAACATTGAAAAAATAACATCTAAATGTCCTCAATAAATAATCTTAAAACAGAACAAACAAGAAACCTAAAATTGCACAGTGATAAGTTGTCCATGGTGTGCCTGCATGCTGACCTTAATTTAGTTTTGGGGTAAGAGCAGCTTTAGTCAAACCTGTGAAATATTATGTTTCATGTTTTTTTCTGTTTTATGATGATTTATTGAGGACAGTGGGGGTTAGTTACTAAAGGAAAATCCACTTTGCACTACAAGTGCACTTGGAAGTGCAGTCGCGGGGCGCATGCGCGGGCGCGATGCTGATAGGACCCGCCTGAGTCCAGCTCCGTCGGACCCGGTCCTTTTAGACTGAATCCCCAGGGCTATACAGCAGCAATCTCGGTGATATTCACCAGCACCCCTGTGGGAACACATCGTGCATGCCATCTGCCAAAAAGAAACTGAATCTTCTTTATCTTTCTTCTTTTCTCTTTCCCTCTTTCTGTGTCCTTTTTCTCTCTCTTTCTTTTTCTTCTCTCTTTCTCATCTATTGAAGCTGGGCGTGGGGGGTGGACGGGGTCTCCCCAGGTCGGCCCCCTCCCCCATCCCACTTGAATCAAGAGGATCCAAACAGCAAATATGGGACATAGTCCAGCAGACAGGGGTGCTAGGTTGATTGTTGTTTCTAGAATATCACAGAGGCCCTTTTTAATGGGAACAAATAGATGTGTTACTTCTGAACCACTTTACTATGCATCTTCTTCGGGTACGGGGTATGGTTGAGAAGTCTTATAAGGATTTTGTGATTGTTCTCTGATACATGCCTTGCATACCTAAAGTGTACCTTTATCCCTCCTGTAAACATTTTGTTATATATCCTCTTGTGAGGACTTGGTTCTTCTATTCGTTGACTTTAAGGATATGTTTGTACCATTGTCCATACCTTTTTTGCTTTCAATAAAATCTTTATGGATTAGAAAAAAAAAAAGAAACGGAATCAGCGCACACAGCACAGCCTCACAAGCTTCCTTCTGGATATGGAGCAGAGAAGCGGCAAAATGATCCAAAATGACGCAGGCCACCATGCGGGGACAGAGAATGCTACACCCCAGCCACACACAAGCCAGGACAACTGTGAGTACAGTCCTCCTCTCTCCAAGGCAGACTTGGATGAGAGTCTCATGGCCATTTATGTCAAGCTAGTGGAGAAGCTAGAAAAGGAGGTTCACAATTCCACTGCGGCCCTCTCCCATGAGATTGCCAGCATAGGCAGCCGCATAGACCTCCTAGAGACCAACCACAATGACCTAAGAAAGGACTATGAAAATATGGCTGATAACTTTGCCTTTATGCAGGCACAGGTCGAGGACCTGGACAACAGAAACCGCCGCCAAAACATCAGGGTACGCTGTGTCCCTGAGACTGTCACTGAAAAGTAGATGAAAGATGGCTAGCCGCACTCCAAAAAGAGCGGTGACTCTCTTTCTTGAGACTGTCACTGACCTGATGCCTGCTGTCTCAAAAATCTTCCATGACCTTTTACCAGACAAACCTTTGTCAGCATACACATGCGACAGGATTCACAGAGCGCTTCGCCCGAAACCCACCCCCGATAACCCCCCCCCAGGGACATCATCATGTGCATGAAGGATTTTCTTGCAAAAGAGGATATCATGCGTGCATCAAGAAACACCCCCAATATTACATTTGACAGCAAGAGAGTACAGATGTATCCAGATATTTCACCCACCACCCTGGACAGGAGACGCAGGATGAAAGATGTCACTAACATACTTCAGTCAGCCAGAATAAAATATCGCTGGGGATTCCCCTTCAAGCTCACAATCCTGCATAATGGCTCCACCTACACGGTGTTCAACATGATTGAAGGCAAGGAGCTCCTGGTAAAACTAGGTCTCTTGGTTCAAGACCCCCATGTACGCCCTCCAGCTACACCTAGACCCTCACCATTCTGGTCTACCCCCTCCACCAGGCGTAGCCAGAGAGATCAGAGAAGATTGCTTAATTCTTTTCAAAACCAACCCATCTAATGATTCCTCTGTCCCGCCATGTTTGTTTTATTTCTCTTCTCCAGGAAGCACTCACTTCATCGGATCACGTTTGATCCCTACTCTCAGGTATTCACCCGTGTATCTCCTTTCAATTACTGGTTTGTGATGCCCATCTCACTCGGATTGGATATGGTATGTCTCTACCCCGCTTGATGATTTCCGAACCCAGAACTGACTCCTCCCTCCCACACTGACATTTCCATGCAACCATAATCAACCTCTGGCTTCATGTCCACTTTCCAGAATTCCTTGACTTCTTAGGCCGCGTACACACGGTCGGACAAAACCGATGAGAATGGACCGAGGTTCAGTTTCATCGGTCCAAACCGACCGTGTGTATAGCCCATCGTTCTGTTGTCCTTCGGTCCAAAATTTAAAAAAATGCTTTAAAATCGAACCGTTGGCCCACTGCCCAATCGGTCCAAACCGATGGTTAGTACAAAAAGCATCGGTTCAAAACCCACGCATGCTCCGAATCAAGTCGACGCATGCTTGGAAGCATTGAACTTCGTTTTATTCAGCACGTCGTGTGTTTGACGTCACCGCGTTCTGACCCGATCGGACCATTCTCATCAGTTTGGAACGACCGTGTGTACGCGGCCTTAGTATATCCAGAGAGCTGAGTTTAATCCCAGATTGCTCACAGTATGACTCCGGGTCTGTTGGTAATGGATACACCACAGTGAGTGACTTTGGCAGCAGTCCTAATGCTGTGTTTTTTTTCCCCCTTTCCATGTGCATTTCCCTCCGGGTATGACTTTTTAAAACCCCATGCACAATTGTACACTAAAAAAAAAGTTCTCTTCCTAATGGCCTGGAGCATCCGCCGCCGCTAGATTGACCCCACACTTGCGTTTAAGGTCAACTACTGCACTGTTTCCCAATGGTGTATCACCTGTTCTTGTTGCAAGATAAGGATATATTTTGTCTTCTGTTTTTTTTTTTTTGTTTCATTGTCTGTGTGACAGGTTTCCCCTTGTCCCTATGTTTCTAATTTTCACCTGCATCTTTGATATAACAGTTACCATGGCCCGTTTGGCCTTTTATTTGATTGTTTTCTACTCAGGAAATACGAATGTCATACAAATATTTTATTGTGTAGCGGACCTCTGGCTGTGTTCCCGCTCACAGCAACCTTGGTTGCGGATCGGAGATATGGTCAGAGACTGTTGGCCTTTGCACACTTAATGCTAAATGTAATGTCTGATTTTACGCTGCTGAACCTGCATATTATATTGTTAAATGGGTTTTAAATTAATCTCACACAACACCCAGGGCTTCAACTCACCCCACAAACGTAAAAAAGCGTTCCAACACTATAAGAGACTTGGCGCAGACATTATCCTGCTTCAAGAAACCCACTTTGCTTCCTCCAACCATCCTAATTACTTTAATAGATTCTACAATCAGGTCCATTATACAACCTTCACTAACAAAACTAGGGGAGTTGCGATATTTATCCGCAACTCGATAATATTTGACATACACAACATCTTTAAGAATCCTGAAAGTTGTTTTATCATCCTGAAAGGTACTATAAATAACCGTGTGATTACAATCGCTTTGGTTTATGCCCCAAATGATTCCCAATCTACGTTCTTTACTAAATTCTTTGAGTCCCTGGACAGATATCACTCCCCCCATATGGTGGTGGGTGGAGATTTCAACCTTGCTGTTCACCCTGCTTTGGACAGAAGCAGAGTCTCCCCTTCCTCCAAGGCCTTCTCCAAAACCATCAACCGCTATATCAATAAACTACAATTGATAGATTCTTGGAGAGCCCATAATACTGGCATCAAGGCCTATACTCACTACTCCCACCCTCACGATTGCTATGCCAGATTGGACTATATATTCTGTACCCCAATCCTATTGGCTAACTCCTCTCAGGCACATATCCACCCATGCCCCTGGTCGGACCATAATATCACTTCAATTGACACTTCTTACATTGGCCCCTCCCCTTCACCATACAACTGGCGCCTCAATGACTCCCTCCTGACAGACCCATAAACAAAAGTGCTATCTCCACTCATATAGAAAACTAGTTTTTGGAGAACACAAATAATCACACCACCCCCTACATCTCTCTGGGTGGCCCATAAGGAGGTCCTACTGGGTCACATCATTAATTTGGCAGCAACTAAGAATAGGGAGAGATTGGCTGAAATCAAACGTCTCACCAATGACTTGCATCACCTTTTAAGAAACTATAGCATTCCCCCACTCAAGATATCACTCAACAGATCCAGGACAAATGCCAAGCCCTAGACCTCATTCTATTGGCCAACACAGAGAGATCTCACAGGTTCTCTAGAGCTAAGTTCTTGCTTCACAGCAATTCCCCCTTGGCAATGTTTGCCAGGAAGCTGAATCAAGATAGCAAACCCACCCATATTTACAAACTCAGGGATAGTGGTGGCAACCTAATAACACACCCTCAGGAAGTACTGAAGATTTTCACTTCTTTCTATTAAGACCTTATGTCCTGCCCCAAAGACCAGCCAAGAGCATCCTCCAAATCCTGTCTGGATGGCCTTCAACTTCCTTCTCTTGACCAACAACATATTGACTCCCTTAACTCCCCCTGCACTGTTGATGAAATTTCCCAAATCATTAAATCCCTTAAAACCTCTACAGCCCCTGGCCCCAATGGTTACACATCCTCCTACTCTAAAAAATGTGCCCCCCTCCTGGCCCCGAACCTCATGACACTATTCAATCATATATTAGCTAATCTCTCCTTGATCCCTAAACCCAACAAAGATCACACTCTTCCCCAAAATTTCCACCCTATATCGGTTTTGAATAATGACGTCAAGATCTTTGGTAGGATCCTTGCAGAAAGACTTGCAAAAGTTATATCTCCCCTAATTCACATTGATCAGTCTGGTTTTATACCAGGCAGGCAAATTACGGATAACATTAGGCTGGTTACCAATATTATTCAAGATGCTAATCTACACTCGCGTCAGGCCTGCCTTCTCAGTCTGGACATCCACAAGGCATTTGACAGTGTCAGCTGGGCCTATTTAAACAACCTTTTACCCAGGTTTGGGATCTTGGGTACATTTCTACAGGGTTTTAATGCTCTTTATTAATCTCCTCAGACTCACATTAGGTTTCCCGGTAACAACTCAGAGTTTTTTCCTTTGGGTAGGAGAACAAGACAGGGATGTCCATTATCCCCGCTCCTATTTGCACTGGCCATTGAACCCCTAGCGCATGCCATTAGAAACAACTCTGATATTAAGGGGTATAACAAGGATCATCTTGAATTTAATGTTAGTTTGTATGCAGATGATGCACTGGTTTTTCTTATGGAACCCCTTACATCCATCCCCGTCCTTGTCAAGGAACTTGACATTTTTCACAATATTTCTGGCCTTAAAATGAATTTGAATAAGTGTTTGGCCCTACCACTTAACCTCCACCAGAATATGCAAAATCTACTCCAGACCAACTTCCCTTTTGTTTGGAACACACATTCCATTAAATACTTGGGAGTCAACATTACTTCCTCACATAATTGTTTATACAAGGCTAATAACCTCCCCCTTGTTACCCACATTAGCTCACTTCTTAACACTTGGTCCTCATACCACATCTCTTTTCTTGGCAGGATCTGTGCAATTAAAATGAATATTATCCCCAAACTTCTATACTACTTCTGCACCCTCCCCGTCAATGTTTCGAAATCCAAATTAGAATCTCTTCAAAGGATCATCAACAAATTCATCTGGCCAGACAAAAAAACTAGATACAGTTACGCCCTCCTACAATCCAGGGGCGGTTTGGGCCTCCCTAGCCTATGGAAATATTTTCTTGCCGCTAGGCTCTCCCAATTGTCCCAATGGTTTTCTTCCTCTCAGGATATTCCTTGGAAGAAATTTGAATCCACATCAGTTTGTCCACTACATCTCCAGGGCATATTGTGGTCCAACTATATCCTATACCGTAATCTCCTTAAGCAAAATATTATAGTGGCCCACTTTTTCCACCTCTGGCTTAAGGTAAAAGATACTTTTTTACTGTCCTCGCCCATCTCATCACTCACTTCCTTCCTAGGTGACCCTAGGTTTAATTTAGCCTATAATAATAGATCCTTATTTTCCTCTTGGATAGACAATAACCTCACCACCCTAACCTCTTTACAATCTAAATGGAAATTTAAACCCTTTGCTTTACTGCAAAGGGAATATAATCTCCCATCTTCTGAACACAAACGTTATTTACTAATTAGATCCTTTTTCTCCAAACACTTCTCACTATCCTCTCAATCTACCAACACAGTATTTGAGAGGATCTGCCTGACCTCATCTAGAGACAAAGGAATGATATCTCGTATATACCACTATTTCAATAACCTCACCATACAAGACAAATCCAACCCGATGCTACAATGGGAAGAGGATCTTGGATACTCAGTCCCACCAGATACTTGGAACGCCATGTCCGAGAACCTTCGCAAATGTAATAAAGCCATTTCATTCAGAGAGACCCCGATGAAACTTTTCTCCAGGTGGTATCTTACCCCTTCCAAAAGCCATTTTTTCTATCCGTCTGTATCCCCCAACTGTTTCAGAGGTTGTCCTGATGAGGGCACCCTATTACACACATTTTTGAGCTGCCCACATATTGACCAGATTTGGGACACAGCAACAGATAGATTTGAGAGATCCTCAAAACACAAATTCACTCTCACCCCCCAGATATGCATTCTATACGCTAAGATACCAGATATCCCCCCCCCCCCCTTGCACTAGATTATTTCATTCCCTTTGCAGCTCCATCCAATGGATGATAGCACTGAATTGGAGATCTAATACTATACTATGGTCACAGGTATTGGATAGAATGGAGATGCTTAAGATATCAGAGAGAATCTACCATACCCTTAATGACAGTCTCCATCTATTTGACCTCAAGTGGTCATACTGGAACCTCACGCAATAATCCTGCTACCTTTCCACACTTCATTGCTCAGTCTGCTTCTCCTTGCCCCTCCTGCCTCTGTTTCATTAGAGGCCTCATTTCATATTCTTCTTCCTCACATTCCGCTCTACAGTACTTTGATTCACATTGTTATTTCGCTCCATGATGTATGACGTGTTTTATATTATCCGGTTGACGCATTATTGAAGATATTGTCATTCTCTGTATGCATTCATTTTTTTTTATATCTACAATAAACTTTTGTAAACAAATAAAGGAAGTGCAGTCGCTGTAGATCCGAGGGGGACATGCAAGGAAAATACAAAACAGCATTTTTGCTTGCACATGATTGGATGATAAAATCAGCAGAGCTTCCCCTCATTTCAGAGCTTCCCCTCAGATCTACAGCGACTGTGCAGCGACTTTCAAGTGCACTTGTAGTGCAAAGTGGATTTGCCTTTAGTAAATCAACCCCATTTAGTCCTTATTTTTTCATTGTTGTATTCTGTCTTATGTATTTCTTTAACCACTTCCTTACTGGGCACTTAAACCCCTTCCTGACCAGAGGACTTTTTGCGATTCGGCACTGCGTCGCTTTAACTGACAATTGCGCGGTCGTGCGACGTGGCTCCCAAACAAAATTAACGTCCTTTTTTCCCCACAAATAGAGCTTTCTTTTGGTGGTATTTGATCACCTCTGCGGTTTTTATTTTTTGCGCTATAAACAAAAATAGAGCGACAATTTTGAAAAAAAATAAAATATTTTTACTTTGTTGCTATAATAAATAGCTCAATTTTTTTTTTTTACATTTTTTTTTTTTACATTTTTTTTTTATCCTCAGTCTAGGCCGATACGTATTCTACATATTTTTAGTAAAAAAAAAAAAAAAATCGCAATAAGCGACTGGTTTGCGCAAAAGTTATAGCGCCTACAAAATAAGGGACAGAATTATTATTTTTTTTTTTTTTTTTTTTTACTAGAAATGGCGGCGATCTGCGATTTTTATTGGGACTGCGACGTTATGGCGGACACATCGGACACTTTTGACACATTTTTGGCGCCATTCACATTTATACTGCAATCAGTGCTATAAATATGCACTAATTACTGTATAAATTTTTTTTTTTACTAGAAATGGCAGCGATCTGCGATTTTTATTGGGACTGCGACGTTATGGCGGACACATCGGACACTTTTGACACATTTTTGGCGCCATTCACATTTATACTGCAATCAGTGCTATAAATATGCACTAATTACTGTATAAATGCTTTTTTTTTACTAGAAATGGCGGCGATCTGCGATTTTTATTGGGACTGCGACGTTATGGCGGACACATCGGACACTTTTGACACATTTTTGGCGCCATTCACATTTATACTGCAATCAGTGCTATAAATATGCACTAATTACTGTATAAATGTGACTGGCAGGGAAGGGGTTAACACTAGGGGGTGAGGAAGGGGTTAAATGTGTACCCTAATTAGTGTTCTAACTGTGGGGGAGGGGGGGTGACTGGGGGGGGTGACCGATCTGTGTCTCTATGTACAAGAGACACAGATCCGTCTCCTCTCTCCCCTGACAGCACCGCTGTCTGCGAGAGCCGGGAATGAGAGATGATCTCATATGTAAACATATGAGATCATCTCTCATTGGCCGCACAGATCGCCTAGGAAACGGCCGCTCCGATTGGCCGTTCACGGCGATCTGTGACTGGCTGTGTCCAAGGGACACGGCCAGCACAGCAGTTCCCCGCTGCGCGCTCGGGAGCGCGCGCGGGGAACACGAAAAGGGGAGGCCGTAAAAAGACGGCCTGTTAGAGATTGGGAGCCGCGCTGAGGCCGTACAAAGTCGTACGGCCGTCAGCAAGTGGTTAAGAAGTGCAGTGAATAGGCTGTACACAGATAACTGCGAATTCCTGAAGAAACTATATATACTAGCGAAACACGTCGAGAATTATATTCCTGTACAGCAGTTATATTATATTCTTTATTATTTTGGTCTGATCACATGATTTTAAATGGAAGATTGATATATCTATTTTAACAAATGTATTTAATAAAAATTTGATTTTTTACTATACATGGTATAGTTTTTTAACGTTGTAGGCACCTTAAAAGTCCACTTTTCCCAGTTTCCACTTTCTTCAATTAATTTAGGATGAGGTGCCTTGTTCCAACTATCCTTGGTTGATTTATTATACTCCCACTATCTGTTGGTTATGTGTTCGCATGAGGCACACCTCATTTTTTTAATGTTTCCTAACTTTTGGATGTCCCTCTGGAGTCAAAGATGGCTACAAAAAAATGTTAAACAATTCACGTTCTGTTGCAAAAGAATATAGTAGCCCAGCTTATAAATGTTAACCCTTTGTTAGAACACATGGTGTTTGAAATTCGTTCAATTGATGAGATGATATCTGCCAGCACAGTACAGACAGGGTTAAAGATTACATTTAGTGTTTTTTTTTTTTGTAATCAGCCCCAGGGACAGTACTTACATGACGGGTGTCCCTTGTGCTGGTAGCTGCTCTGCTCCTTGAAATTGTTATCCCTTTGTCCCCCAGATACAGTTGTGCTATCAGGTCACACAATGGAAAACACTGAATGAAGAAAAGGTGAAATGAAAGATTTGCCTCTTTCATAGGGTGATTTTTATTTCAGTTTCTTTAAATGAAGCAGGAGGGGAAGAAAGGACAGGTATAGTTGGCATTTTGACAGGTACCTGTAACGGGGGGAGGGGAACCATTATTAACTCCTGCAGCACTGGAATATCACAGCTTCAGCGGGATCCAGGGAGGCAGAGAAATTAAGGTTTTCAGGGTATAGAGCAGACACTCATCATTCATGTAAGTACCCTCTCTATAAAAAAGAGTACATCAATTTCACCCCTAGTAGTGTAATTTAAACAAAAGTTTAATTAAATTAAATGTCAGTGCTCTTAACACCAAATAAAAAAAAATTCCACGCACAAATCAGTGTCTAACTTCATATACACCATTTCACTTGTGCAGTTCCAAACTCTAGTCTTCCAATTTTTTTTCTCTTTTTTACATCACTCTGTAGAAAGTGATCTTCACGCCTCATTCACTCCTCAATAGACATCACACTCACCAATTTTATTTCATTTTTCCCCCCACACATAGAGCTTTATTTTGGTGGTATTTGATCACCTCTGCGATTTTTTTGCGCTATAAACAAAAAAAAGTGACCATTTTGAAAAGAAAAACAATATTTTTTACTTTCTGCTAAAAAATATCCAATAAAAAAAATGTATTTCTTCAAGTTAGGCTTATATGTATTCAGCTACATATTTTTGGTAAAAAAAAAGCCCAATAAGTGTATTTTTAAATGATTTGCGCAAAAGCTATAGCGTCTACAAATGATGGGATATTTTTATGAAATTTAAATGTATTTATTTATTTTTACTAGTAATGGTGGAGATTAACGTTTTTTAGCAGGACTGCGACATTACGGTGGACAAAACGGACAGCTGACACGTTTGACACTTTTATGGGGACCAGTGACACTAATACAGTAATCAGTGCTAAAAAATATGCACTGTTACTGTACTAATGACACTGGCTGGGAAGGGGCTAACATTAGGGGCGATCAAAGGGTTAAGTGTGTGGTTAGCTGGTGCTTGCTAACTTTGTAGGGGATGGTCTCACTGGGTGAAGACAACAGGAACACAAGATCTCCATCTTCTCCCCTGTCAGAATGACGATCTGCCTTGTTTACAGATTGCCATTCTGCCTCTGCTGGGAATGATCGCGGGTTGGCAGAGCTTTTTTTTTTTTGCGGGAACTTGGGGGAATGCAGTACTGGCACCTCTAGCATTGAATTTATGTAATGGCAAGGGGTACTGGGGTGGGCTAGAGGGTCTATTGATTCTGGTTGCTGTAGGATCTATAGTTACTGGGAACTATTGTTGCTGGGAACCATCTACTGTTGATGCTGGTTTCTGGGAGGTCTAGTGTTGCTAGACTGGATCTATTGTAGCTGGGGGTAGGTATTTTGTTGTGAGGGGTCTGTTGCTGGGGTAGATCTATTGTTGCTGGGGTGGTATTTTGTTGTGGGGGGGTCTGTTGTTGCTGGGGGAATCTATTGCTACTGGGGGGTCAATTGTTGTTGGGGGAACTACTGTTGCTGGAGGGGTGTATTGTTGCTGGCTAGAGGGGATGTATTTTACTGCTTTTCTTGCTATCACTAACAAATTCCATGCAAGGTACTTAGCACCCTAAAATGATACTTGCTTCTGTATTCTCTAAAAGGAGCAGAACTGGGAGGTGGGTATGGGATCGAACCAAGGAACAGTGCTCAGAAGTGGGTAGGAGGCAGAGACAAGGGGTGGCTCGGAGGGCTGGGGGAGTACCTGCACCTATTCTGTAAGAAAAAAAGCCCTGCGGGTTGGTATCCCCTGTGTCCAATCAGCACGCGATCAAGCCTCCAGCGGCATTTGCGCTCCCCAGTGGCTATTGCACAAAATGCCGCACAGGTATGTGATTTTGCGCAATAGAGTTGACCTGCCGCAGTAAATATGCGGTAGGCGGTCGGCAAGTGGTTAAAAACACTCACAAGTGCATTACAATTATATACCCATCAACATTTCATAGCTGTCAGAACCACCAAGACCCAAGTGGCTGGTGAAGGTTACATCTCACCTCACTTGCCAACCTCCATTTGGTGTTACTTCTAGTCTGGCTTCTCTTCCGTTCGCCGCACAGCCAAGACTGACGCGTTCCGTCACTCCAAGAAAATAGCATATAAAAAAAGTATGCTGCATTTTTTATTTTCGTTTTTCAATATATGATATGTAAATGGGGACATTTAACAAATGTAAAAATATGTGTTATCCCAAGTTAGCTGCAAAAGTTGAAACCAAATTTAATGCCTAAACTACAATAACATGCCCTCATCGCTGAATTTATTGCCCAGAATGCTAACAGAGGAAGGATGAGCTTGAAGTGTATTTTCACTTTTGCAGCCAAAATGGGATAATACCTTATGTTGTTACATGTTCTCATTCACATACCATAACAAATATTTAAAAATGCTGCTTACATTTTACTCATTTCTGAAAACTCCAAAACTGAAGTTTTCCTCTGCTTTATAATGTTTAAAAGGGTTCTGTCCTATGTTTTCATGCATAGGACATGGAAACAAGGCTAAGCGACTCAACTATGAACAAAAACATAGGAATTTGGGGTGCAGAAATTTTTAGCTGGTGCTCTGGACTGATGAATCAAAATGTTAAATATTTGGCTGTAGCAAGAGGCAGTTTGTTTGTAAAGGGCCGGAGAGCGGTACAATAATCAGTGTCTGCAGGCAACTGTGAAGCATGGTGGAAGTTTCTTGAAAGTTTTGAGCTTAATTTCTGCAAATGGCGTTGGAGATTTGGGCACGATCAATAGCGTCCTCAATGCTGAGGAATACAGGCCAAACTATTAGGGAGGTGTGTGATTGGCTCCAAATGTATTCTGCAGAAGGACAACGGCCCCAAACATACAGCCAAGGTCATTAAGAACTATCTTCAGTGTAAAGAAGAACAAGAAGTCCTGGAAGTAATGGTTTGGCCCCTCACCGAGCCCTGATCTTAACATCATCTGTTTGGGATTACATGAAGAGACAGAAAGTTTTGAGGCAGCCTACATTCAAAGATTTGTAGTTAGGTCTCCAAAAAATTTGGAACAAACTACCTGCCAAGTTCCTTCAAAAACTGTGTGCAAGTATAGAATAATTAAAGAATTGATGCTAGCGTTGCCTGACTGTCCCACCATGGTGCTCATGGATAGGATATGGAAAAGGGCCAAACAGCATTTTCAGTATGACGAATACTCTGAGTGGTCACGTATCTGCAATAATGAGAATTACTCTGAACTGTATAAACTTTAGGGCTTAGATGCGGTGTGCGTCGCATCTCACGGCTATATCATGGTAACCTATTGAGAGATTTTCAGTCCCTGAGAGGGGAATATAATCTACCGAATACCTTTGTTTTTCCAGTACTTACAGCTCAGACATGCGCTCTCTGCACAGGCTGCACTGAACACCTGGGGGCTGACTAGACCCACAATACTCACAAGACTGATAGCGTCTTTGTCCCGGAAGGGACAGATTTCCTCCCTATATGGCTCCTTCATTTCTCAAGTGTCCTGGGCTATGTCATTGAATTGTAGAACACAATAGGGGGAGGATATAGGCCATATAACAGATGAGGAATGGTCAAATATACTGGAAAATGTACCCAAGGTATCCCTTTCTTCTTTCCAAAAACTCATGCAATTATTCATTGTGCACCGTACTTACCATACCCCATATAAATTACACAAATGGCATAGAAGAGATAACCCACTCTGTCCTCGTTGTCTGGTAAACACTGGTACACTTATCCATATGCTCTGGAAATGCCCAAAGCTGCAGAGATACTGGTTGAAAGTGATTGCTTCTATTAACAGCATATGGAAGCTCACACTTATGATGGACCCTAAACTGGGTTGGTTAGACGAAGAGCTATACACGCTATATATATATATATGCGTTCTCAGGGTCCTGTTTATTGCCAGGAAACTTATTGCCAGAAAATGTCTATCAGCGCTTCCACCTACACACGCAGAATGAGTTAGCACCATCAATGACACCTTATTACGAGAGAAGCTAACATATAAACACAGGGGCAGCACAAGCAAATTTGAAAATGTTTGGGATCCCTGGTTGGGGGTCCCTGGTTTTGGCCCCCTTCCAGCTGGTCTAGAATAGAGAGTTGGGCGGCAGGACCTAGTCATTCGCTCCCCAGAGAAAGTGACTGACTGACAGTTTGAAAGGGGCAAGGAATGTACACTGTGGGGCAGATCCACATACATCTGCACTAGGCGCAGCGTATCTAAGATACGCTACGCCGCTGTAACTTACTTTTGTTTGGTTGGAATTCTTAACAAATTTGCGCCGTAAGTTATGGCGGTGTAGTGTATCTGTTGTGGCGTAAGGGCGTGGAATTCAAATGGAAGTGATGGGGGCGTGTTTTATGTTAATACGTCGTGACCCGACGTAAACAACGTTTTTTTTAACTGCGCATGCGCCGTCCCTGGGGGTATCGCAGTGCGCATGCTCGAAATTAAACCGGAACCAGCCAATGCTTACGACGGTGACGTCATTCTACGCAAATTCCTATTCGCAAACGACTTACGCAAACTACACAAAAAATTCTAAATTGTACGCGGGAAGGACGGCCATGCTTAACATTGAGTACGCCTCAGAACAGCAGCTTTAACTATACGCCGGAAAAAGCAGAACGCAAACGACAGAAAAAAATGCGCCGGGCCGACATACGAGTAAGCACTGATTGTAGTGCGAAACGTCAGCTGTATGACCCTGTCTTTGCTGTGATGTATGGTGTTTGATAACTTTTATCAATAAAAGGCAACCGAGAAGGTTTTTCCAGAGTGCGGCTGTCCAAACATTTCTTTCTACAATTACGTTCGTGGATCGCCGTAAATAGCTAATTTGCATACTCGACGCGGATTTTGACGGAAACGCCACCTAGCGGCCGCCGAAAAATTGCATCTAAGATCCGAAGGCGTACGAAGACGTACGCATGTCGGATCAAGCCGAGATGCCGTTGTTTCTTGTTTTGAGGATTCAAAACAAAGATACGACGCGGGAATTTTGAAATTACGCCGGCGTATCAATAGATACGCCGGCGTAATTTCTTTGTGGATCTGCCCCTGTATGTATAGACCCGGCATTTGTGTGGGAAAGTTCCAGAACAGTATTCCCGATGTTGTGTTGTCTTGCTCTACAGTGACGCGCTTTTAGTTTTGTGTGACAGTTGATATATAGACGCTGTGAATCCCGACCCATTGTTTAGGGTTGGGAGGCACCCCGGCCCTGACTGGTTTCAAAATTTTTTGGGATGGGAGCAGAGCCGGGAACCAGAATAATAATAATATGAGGATACAATCTAAATACAATACAATCCAAGACATGAACACAGATATGTGATTTTCAGGATGTGTCGCTTTATTTTTATAGGGTATGACACTTTCTATAATATCCTGTTGTTGTTGAAGTATGACTACTGAATATCTGTACAGGAAAATGTATGTCCTCCACAAACACCTTTGTTGAATGTCTTCTTTTTCTTTTTTCGTCAATGTTTGGTTTTTTGTTCATGTAATGTATTTTTTTTTTCTTTTTTTTTTGTCAATAAAAAGAATCTGATTTAAAAAAAAAAAAAAATTGATGTTGTTTAAAAGGCAAAGGCTGGTCTCACCAAATATTAATTTGATTTGGATTTCTCTTCTGTTCATTTACTTTCCATTTTATTAATTGATAAAAAATAAACTATTAACAATTCTATTTCTGAAAGCATTCTTAATTGACAGCATTTTTTCACACCTGCCCAATAGTTTTTAAAGCATTGTAAATGTTTTAACTTCAGATATATAACTCATGAAACCTTTTTATGTATGTATAACTTGTCATATCCAATGGCATGTAATAAACTTTAGACTTTGATATGTAAGTTTGTTGTTTTTCCATGTATTTTAATTCCTGTGCACACCAAACCTAAAGTGCACGAGGGCCCTAAGGTCTAAACGTGGATCTGGGTAGCTCTGCATAAAAACATAAGTAAATCAGACAGAATTATGCCTCCAATACCACATTATAGATCTAAGCATCATATTATTTCCTCAGATACCATGCTCACCACAAAATGGGACTTCTATTTAACTTAAAGACACCCCCCCCCCCCCCCCCATATTGAAGTCATGCCTCCTTGTGATTTAAATATCTAAAGTCAAAGTCTTGGTGTCCAGTTGGGGCTCTACCATTGGACTGTTAAAATATGGGGCAGGATTAAGCACTGAAAAGGGGTGATCCTAAACTGCAAAGATGCGCAAAATAATTCAAGCTGTCTATACTGTATATTGTGCATCCAACAACACAGAGATAGCTCAGCAGTATTATATACCTCCCACATTTTTGAGATGGGAATGAGGGACACCTATCAGCAAAAGTATGCGGGCATAGGACACACCCCCTGCCACACCCCCTTAAAGGAGGATTGTGCAAAAAAAAATAAGATTGGTTAAACCCAAGTGTTTTTTTTTACCACTGCTATTCCTTTATATTGGCAATTGGAATTTACAAATGCAGCAATCTATAAATCAGATGAAAGGTTTAGCACTGGAAAAACACATTTTGATAGATAAAAAGTGCATTTTATATACATCTATATTGATCGGACCAAAATGGGGGACAAATTAGGAGAAATGAGGGAAAGAGGGACATTGCTCCACCCAGGCCCGGACTGGCCATCGGGCAAACCGGGAATTTGCCCGGTGGGCCGCGGCCACCGAGAGGCCGCCAGGCTGCAAGTCTTAGTAGCGGGGCACAAGGCTCTTTAAGCCCGCGACGCTCATCTAGCCTTCGGCCACTCCACGGCCGGGGGCGTGACTGCGATGGGGGGAGAAGCAAGAGCAAACACCTGTTGCTGAGTGACAACTTGAAGCCGCCCGGAAAGCAGAAAACGTAAGTGCAGCCCCCCCTCCTGTAACCTGGATAGGAGGAGCAGTGGTGGCGGCTACATATAAAACAATAATTTTCTCCATCTCCCTTCTGCAATATCGGAATGCCTGAGGCTGCGAGAGGTAGAGGAAAAGCAGGCATTCCAATACTGCAGAAGGGAGATGGAGAAAATGATTGTTTTATATGTAGCTGCCCCCACTGCTCCTCCTACACCGCTCATACTCCTTGCCTCCTCGTGATCTCCACCTCCCCCCAGTGCTCTCTGCCACCCCCCAGTGATCTCCACCTCCTCCCAGTGCTCGCTGCCGCCCCCAAGTGCTCGCTGCCACCCCCCCAGTGCTCTCCACCACCCCCCCAGTGCTCTCCGCCACCCCCAGTGATCTCCACTTCCCCCCAGTGATCTCTGCCACACCCAGTGCTCTCTGACACCCCCCTGTGCTCTCCACCTCCCCTCAGTGCTCTCTGCCACCCCCCAGTGCTCTCCGCCACCCCTGGTGATCTCCACCTCCCCCCAGTGCTCTCTGCCACCCCCCAGTGATCTTCACCACCCCCAGTGCTCTCCGCCACCCCTGTTGATCTCCACCTCCCCCCAGTGCTCTCTGCCACCCCCCAGTGATCTTCACCACCCCCAGTGCTCTCCGCCACCCCTGTTGATCTCCACCTCCCCCCAGTGCTCTCTGCCACCCCCCAGTGATCTTCACCTCCCCCAGTGCTCTCTGCCACCCCCCAGTGCTCTCTGCCACCTCACAGTGCTCTCTGCCACCTCACAGTGATCTTCCCCTCCCCCAGTGCTCTCTGCCTCCCCCCAGTGCTCTCTGCCACCCCCCAGTGCTCTCTGCCACCCCAAAGTGCTCTCCGCCTCCCCCCTTAGTGCTCTCCGCCACCCCCCTGTGCTTTCCACCTCCCCCATGCTCTCCACCACCCTCCCTGTGCTCTCCACCTCTCCCCATGCTCTTTGCCGCCCCCCCCCAATGCTCATCACCTTCCCCATGCCCTCCACCGCCCTCCCTGTGCTCTTCACCTCCCTACCATGCTCTCTGCCAGAGGTGCCGGTTAGCATGTCATGGGCTGCTCAGTCCAAAATGCCTGGGCCTATTTTTTGTCCCAGTCCGGGCCTGGCTCTAACTCAGGGACAGTCCCTCAAAATCAGCGACAGTTGGGAGCTATGGTATTATTAGGGAGAGATCATGGATATGCTAGAACAAGATTGTCTGGATGACAACAAATAAATAAATAGTACAATAAATCCCGACTTCATCATCACTGCAGACAGCATTTGCTGAACAAATTACAGTGCATAGATCATTTGATGACAGCGTTATTAGATTACTGCAGGACTGCAGGTGAACGTCGGCAGATTGCTGAGACTGTCAGTTTTGGTTTACAAGTGCCAGATGAGATTTGTAAGAGATGAAGGACAACATGTCTGTCTTACAAATGCCATGTAAAGAGGGGAATAAAATGACAGATAAGAAGATCACACAGTCACAGCCTGGTTTAGGTTTGAAAACGCTACAAGAATAGCAGAATATAAAATGCTGGCTAGTTTCCTTCGTAATTAAGTATTATTATATTAAAAAAGTATTCATACCCCTTGAAATTTTCCACATTTTGTCATGTTGCAACCAAAAACATAAATGTATTTCATTGGAATTTTATGTGATAGACTAGTGTTTCTCAACTCCAGTGTTCAAGGCGACCCAACAGGTCATGTTTTCAGGCTTTCTGTTATTTTGCACAGGTGATTTGAACAGTTTTACTGCCTTAGTAATTACCACAGCTGTTTCATCTAAGGCAGGGGTCTCAAACTCAAATTACCTGAGGGCCACAAGACAAGTTTTCATATGCCATGGGGGGCCGCATGCAAACTTTCAAACTTCAAAAACAACAGTACTGGTGTCAGCGAACACATTATTAACCCCCAGCACTGGTGTCAGCGAGCGCATTATTACCACCAGCACTGGTGTAAGTCAGGGTTTGACAAATTTGCTTGGAATCTAGGAGCCAGCTAAAAAAGTTAGGAGCCAGAAAACGCACCCCGTCCCGACAAGATTGCGCGCAGAAGCGAACACATACGTGAGCAGCGCCCGCATATGTAAACGGTGTTCAAACCACACATGTGAGGTATCGCCGCGATTGGTAGAGTGAGAGCAATAATTCTAGCTCCTCTGTAACTTAAAACATGCAACCTGTAGATTTTTTTAAATGTCGCCTATGAAGATTTTAAAGGGTAAAAAAGTTTGACGGCATTCCACAAGCGGACACAATTTTGAAGCGTGACATGTTGGGTATGAATTTACTCGGCGTAACATTATCTTTCATAATATTAAAAAAATGGGGATAACTTTACTGTTGTCTTATTTTTTAATTTAAAAAAGTGTAATTTTTTCCCAAAAAAAGTGCGCTTGTAAGACCGCTGCGCAAATACGGCGTAACAGAAAGTATTACAACGATCGCCATTTTATTCTCTAGGGTGTTAGGATAAAAAATATATATAATGTTTGGGGGTTCTAATTAGAGGGAAGAATATGGCAGTGAAAATAGTGTAAAATGACATCAGAATTGCTGTTTAACTTGTAATGCTTAACTTGTAATACCAACGGCTCACCACCAGATGGCTCCAGCTCAAAAAAAAAAAAAAAAAAAAAAAAATATTTTTTTTTTATTTATTTTTTTTGCTCCCCTCACTTCCACCCTGCCTGCGGGCCATTTATAACTGGTCCGCGGGCCGCAAATGGCCCGCGGGCCGGTACTTTGAGACCACTGATCTAAGGGAAATACTGAAAACATGACCTGTTGGGGTGCCTTGAGGACTGGAGTTGAGAAACACTGTGATAGACCAACACAAAGTGGCACATAATTGGGAAATGGAAGGAAATGATAAATGGTTTTCGACATTTGTTACAAATAAATATAGAAAAAGTGTGGCGTGCATTTGTATTCAGCCCCTTTACTCTGATACCCCTAACCAAAATCTAGTGGAACAAATTGCCTTCAGAAGTTTAATAAATAGAGTCCACATGTGTGTAATTTATTCTCAGTATGAAGGTGGGAGAATCTGTCCACAGGACAGCTATTAGTCGTGCACTCCATAAATTGAAAGAACGCCAGAAAGAAGTCCTGTTTGCAGTTTGTGAGAACCCATGTGGGGGACACAGCCAACATGTGGAATACGGTGCTCTGGTCAGATGAGACCAAAATTTAACTTTTTGGCTAAAAGCAGAACGTTATGTGTGGCAGAAAACTAACACTGCACATCACCCTGAACGCACCATCCCCACCGTGAAACATGGTGGTGGGCCTTTCTTCAGCAGAGACAGGGCAGCTGGTCAGACTTGATGGGAAGATGGATGGAGACAAATACAGGGCAATCTTAGAAGAAAACCTGTTAGATTCTGTAAAATTTGAGACTGGGATGGAGGTTCACCTTCCAGCAGGACAACGACCCTTAACATACACCCAGAGCAACAATGGAATGGTTTAGATCCTCAGTTGGCAACCCGGCGATCGCGATCCAACTGTGGCAGGGGGACTGCAAAAAATTCACAGGTTGCCAACAAAGTTTTCCCCTAACAGCCTCAGAGTGAGCGGGTGCACGCTCAACAAATAACAGCCTTCAGAGACAGCCCCGCCTCTTGCATACGCGCAGCTGCGAGGCGGGGAAAACCTCGGAAATAGCTTGGAGGGTTCAGGCTCATGACCAAACATGCCCAAGCTCTTCCACTGACTGCAGTGCACGCCTCCGCATTGGCCCTCCCCCTCCTTATATTCAAGGCACTTGAAGCTGCGGGTGACATGTGCGAGGAGGGCCGATGGGAATCAGAATACTCTGCATAAGTAAAGAACATTTCTGACTTCCTCAACACTATGCCCACCTGACCTCCATGCACCATGCCCTCCTGACCTGCCTGCACCCTGCCCTACTGCCCTCCATGCACAATGCACTCCTAACCTCCATGCACCATGCTCTCCTGACCTGTGTGCACCATGCCCTCCTGACATGCCTATGCCATGTTCTCCTGACCTTCCTGCATCATGCCCTCCTGACCTGCCTGCACCATGCCCTCCTGACTGCCATGCACCATGTCCTCCTGACCTGCCTGCACCATGCCTTCCTGACTTGTTTGCACCATGCCCACCTGACCTGCCTGCACCATGCCCTCCTGACCTGGCTGCACAATGCCTTCCTGACCTCCATGCATGATGCCGTCCTGACCTGCCTGCACCATACCCCCCTAACCTCCCTGTGCCATGCCCTTCCTGCACCATGCCCTCCTGACCTGCCTGCACCATAATAAATATCATCAGAACTCTGCGAGACAGTATATCGCCTAATGACATCATTCCCACAAAACTGCTGAAAGAATGTGTTGATATTGTGGCACCGGCGATCACGCACCTTATAAATTTATCGTTCAAGGAAAGTACTGTACCAACCTCCCTAAAACATGGCATAATCAAACCCATTCTAAAAAAAAAACAACCTCGACCCCAAAGACCCAAACCATCGTCGACCCATAACAGGCCTAAACGTCTTCTCCAAGATAATGGAGAAAGCAGTAGTGCAACAGCTACAACACCATCTAGACACCCACAAATTATTGGACCCACTACAATCGGGTTTTCGTCCAGGTCACGGGTCGGAAACAGCACTTCTCAAAATATACGATGATGCAGATTCGGATCTTCCCTGGTTCTCCTCCTTCCTGGAAAATCGATCCCAGACAGTGAAACTAGGTCCTTTCACCTCAGAACAATGTACCGTGTCATGCGGAGTCCCCCAAGGTTCACCCCTGTCGCCCGTATTATTCAATATTTATCTCCACCCTCTACTTAAAATTATCAGTAACCAGTAGTTACTCTATCAATCCTACGCCGACGACACCCAGATTTATTTTTGCATCAGCAGTAAAAAGGATCATTCTCTCGGCTAGAAAAATGCCTCACTTTGATAGAGAACTGGATGACGGAGATTTACCTTAAACTAAATGGATCAAAACCAGAACTTCTTCTGCTCCACGCAAATCCAAAGAGACTAGCGACGTCGACATGGACCCCCTCACCCATTTGGGGACAAATCATCACCCCCAGCACCAAAGTCAAGAGCCTCGGAGTCACCTTTGACTCCGACATGACAATGGATGCACAAATAGGATCAGTAGTCAGTGGATCACACCATCTGCTGCGCCTGCTACGTAGACTCGTCCCCTTCATCCCAAAAGAAGACACAGCGGTAGTCATGGGAACAATAATCAATTCCAGGCTCGACTATGCAAACGCCCTCTATAGTAGGTGACCGCGATATTGTGTCAATCTCGCTCCCTTTCTCTGCGAGATTGAGCACCTACGAGCCCCATCGCGGGAGCCAGCGCCGAGCTGGCCAGCCGCGATGGAGACAAAGCCGTCATAGAAGCGACGGGAGATCCGACTTGGATTCCCGCCAATTCTAGCTGTGGCATTTGGTATGCATTCCTGAGAGGGAGAACTCCACGCCAATTTTTTAATAAAAAACCGACATGGGTCCCTCCCAGGACCATACCAGGCCCTTAGGTCTGGTATGGGTTGTAAGGAGACCCCCCCTACACCAAAAAACCTATGTAGGGGGTCCCCCTACAATCCATACCAGACCCGTATCTAACGCACGCTACCAAAGCATGGCCAGGAAAGGAGTGGGGGCGAGCGAGCGCCCCCACCTCCTGAGCCGTACCAGGCCGCATGCCCTCAACATGGGGGGGTTGGGTGCTCTGGGGCAGGGGTTGTCGGGAAGAGGCCCTGTCTTTATCAACATGGGGACAGGGTGCTCTGGGGTGGGGGCCCACTCCTTTCCTGGCCAGCCGGGTAGCATGCTTTGGATACGGGTCTGGTATGGATTGTAGGGGGACCCCCTATGTCGGTATTTCGGCGTAGGGGGGTCTCCTTACAACCCATACCAGACCTAAGGGCCTGGTATGCTCCTGGGGGGGGAACCTATGTCGTTTTTTTATTTAAAAATTGGCTTGGAGTTCTCCCTCTCAGGAATGCATACCAAATACCGCAGCTAGAATTGGCGGGAATCCAAGTCGGATCCCCGTCGCTTCTATGACGCTCTCGCTGGAATGTGCTTTGTCTATTCCAGCGAGTGCGAGATGTCGGCACCATGTCGCCGAGAATCAGAGCGATGCTGTCGTGCTAGAAACACATTCTCGGCAACATGTACTGTACCTTGGTCTTCCAAAATTCCAGGTTGCACGTCTACAAGTCGTCCAGAATACGGCGGCACGACTTGTAACAGGAAAAAAATCCTGGGAATCAATTACCGGTCCTTCACTGGCTGCCCGTGAAGGACCGGATCGCATTTAAGGCCCTCTGCCTGACGCACAAATGTGTACAAGGAACCGCTCCCCAATATTTATGTGAGAGAATAAAATACCACAACCCCAACCGTGTTTTCAGGTCAACTAACCAAAATCTACTTAAAATCCCCAAGGCCCATTACAAAACAAAAGGAGAGCGAAGATTTGCAGTCCAAGGACCCCGACTATGGAACGCATTACCAACCAATATCCGGACGGAAACGAATCACCAGGCCTTCAGGAAAAAACTCAAGACCCACCTATTCTGAAGGCCAAATTAAAAGGAAATGGATACCAAGGGCCTTGAGGCGATTCAGTTTGCATGTGTATCCTGCTTCAGAAATCTACACAAGCACTCTTTATTTCTGTGAGATCTGCATCTTATAGTTTAGTGAGAGGTTCCAGCTATTTGCTATAGGGACAGGCTGCTGTTCATTGGGGGACAGTGTCAGAGAGGTGTATCCTGCTTCAGAAATCTACACAAGCACCCTTTATTTCTGTGAGATCTGCATCTTATAGTTTAGTGAGAGGTTCCAGCTATTTGCTATAGGGACAGGCTGCTGTTGATTGAGGGACAGTGTCAGAGAGGTGTATCCTGCTTCAGAAATCTACACAAGCACTCTTTATTTCTGTGAGATCTGCATCTAATAGTTTAGTGAGAGGTACCAGCTATTTGCTATAGGGACAGGCTGCTGTTGATTGAGGGACAGTGTCAGAGAGGTGTATCCTGCTAAAGAAATCTACACAAGCACTGTTTATTTCTGTGAGATCTGCATCTTATAGTTTAGTGAGAGGTTCCAGCTATTTGTTATAGGGACAGGCTGCTGTTGATTGAGGGACATTGTGAGAGAGGTGTATCCTGCTTCAGAAATCTACACAAGCACTGTTTATTTCTGTGAGATCTGCATCTTATAGTTTAGGGAGAGGTTCCAGCTAATGGCTATAGGGACAGCAATCTATAGGTGACTCTCTGTATATTTCACCAGCACTGCACCTGTCACCACCTGTGATATACTGTGTGTGTCCAGTACATAGTTTATGGAGAGGTTCCAGCTATTTCCTATAGGGACAGCAGTCTATAGGTGACTCTCTGTATATTTCACCAGCACTGCACCTGTCACCACCTGTGATATACTGTGTGTGTCCAGTACATAGTTTAGAGAGAGGTTCCAGCTATTTCCTGTAGCGACAGCAATCTATAGGTGACTCTGTATATTTCACCAGCACTGCACCTGTCACCACCTGTGATATACTGTGTGTGTCTAGTACATAGTTTAGGGAGAGGTTCCAGCTATTTCCTATAGGGACAGCAGTCTATAGGTGACTCTGTATATTTCACCAGCACTGCACCTGTCACCACCTGTGATATACTGTGTGTGTCCAGTACATAGTTTAGGGAGAGGTTCCAGCTATTTCCTATAGGGACAGCAATCTATAGGTGACTCTCTGTGTATTTCACCAGCACTGCACCTGTCACCACCTGTGATATACTGTGTGTGTCCAGTACATAGTTTAGGGAGAGGTTCCAGCTATTTGCTATAGGGACAGCAGTCTATAGGTGACTCTCTGTATATTTCACCAGCACTGCACCTGTCACCACCTGTGATATACTGTGTGTGTCCAGTACATAGTTTAGGGAGAGGTTCCAGCTATTTCCTATAGGGACAACAATCTATAGGTGACTCTCTGTATATTTCACCAGCACTGCACATGTCACCACCTGTGATATACTGTGTGTGTCCAGTACAACGTTTAGGGAGAGGTTCCAGCTATTTCCTATAGGGACAGCAATCTATAGGTGACTTTCTGTATATTTCACCAGCACTGCACCCGTCACCACCTGTGATATACTGTGTGTGTCCAGTACAACGTTTAGGGAGAGGTTCCAGCTATTTGCTATAGGGACAGCAGTCCATAGGTGACTCTCTGTATATTTCACCAGCACTGCACCTGTCACCACCTGTGATATACTGTGTGTGTCCAGTACATAGTTTAGGGAGAGGTTCCAGCTATTTCCTATAGGGACGGCAATCTATAGGTGACTCTCTGTATATTTCACCAGCACTGCACCTGTCACCACCTGTGATATACTGTGTGTGTCCAGTACATACTTTAGGGAGAGGTTCCAGCTATTTGCTATAGGGACAGCAATCTATAGGTGACTCTCTGCATATTTCACCAGCACTCCACCTGTCCCCTGTGATATACTGTCTGTGCAGTACATTGTTTAGGGCTAGGTTCCTGCTTCTTGCTATAGGGACAGAATTATATAGGTGAATCTCTGCATATTTCACCAGCACTCCACCTGTCCCCTGTGATATACTGTATGTCCAGTACATTGTTTAGGGCTAGGTTCCTGCTTCTTGCTATAGGTAGAGAAATATATAGGTGAATCTCTGCCTATTTCACCAGCACTCTACCTGTCCCCTGTGATATACTGTCTGTCCAGTACATTGTTTAGGGCTAGGTTCCTGCTTCTTGCTATAGGTAGAGAAATATATAGGTGAATCTCTGCCTATTTCACCAGCACTCTACCTGTCCCCTGTGATATACTGTCTGTGCAGTACATTGTTTAGGGCTAGGTTCCTGCTTCTTGCTATAGGTAGAGAAATATATAGGTGAATCTCTGCCTATTTCACCAGCACTCTACCTGTCCCCTGTGATATACTGTCTGTGCAGTACATTGTTTAGGGCTAGGTTCCTGCTTCTTGCTATAGGGACAGAATTATATAGGTGAATCTCTGCATATTTCACCAGCACTCCACCTGTCCCCTGTGATATACTGTCTGTACAGTACATTGTTTAGGGCTAGGTTCCTGCTTCTTGCTATAGGTAGAGAAATATATAGGTGAATCTCTGCCTATTTCACCAGCACTCTACCTGTCCCCTGTGATATACTGTCTGTCCAGTACATTGTTTAGGACTAGGTTCCTGCTTCTTGCTACAGGTAGAGAAATATATAGGTGAATCTCTGCCTATTTCACCAGCACTCTACCTGTCCCCAGTGATATACTGTCTGTGCAGTACATTGTTTAGGGCTAGGTTCCTGCTTCTTGCTATAGGTAGTGAAATATATAAGTGAATCTCTGCATATTTCACCAGCACTCTACCTGTCCCCTGTGATATACTGTCTGTGCAGTACATTGTTTAGGGCTAGGTTCCTGCTTCTTGCTATAGGTAGAGAAATATATAGGTGAATCTCTGCCTATTTCGCCAGCACTCCACCTGTCCCCTGTGATATACTGTCTGTGCAGTACATTGTTTAGGGCTAGGTTCCTGCTTCTTGCTATAGGTAGAGAAATATATAGGTGAATCTCTGCATATTACACCATATTACACTATTGTTGTATTTCAAAAACACCCATTTAGGGCAAGATCCTACATTTGAGAAATATGAGGAAAACGTCAATTAAGGGACTTTTGTATGCAATTTGAACATTTTAAAAATGGTTCGGTAATAAAGTTGGTATATTTTGCTTTTAATTTACTCTTTTTTCTTTGGTGTAATTTGCCTACAAAGCCCTGTGGGGGGTCTTTGTCTTTGTTTGTTATACCAGATTCTAGAGTTTAGTTCTTCTTTAAGTAGCTATGTAATAATGCAAAAAATGTTAATGTTTTTATTCTGACATACTCAATAATTTTTCAATTTCATGTGTCTCTGTGATACTTAAAAAAATCTCAGCTGTAAATAAACTCTGTTCATTTGTTGGAGAGTTTGACACTGTAATATGTACTATTATCTCTGGTCATATGTTTTGAATAATTTTCTTGCCAGCTCCATGTCAGAATATTGCATTACTATAATAACCAGTTCGGTCATCAGATATCGCTTCTGTCCTCAGATATCATTTACTGAGATATGAGGATCCCAGACTGAAAGATTGCTTGCAAATATTGGCTCATGAGCTATGACATATCAGTGAATAAGCTTCAAGAGATAACATTTAAAATAAATGCATGTAATATTGAGACTCCTCACATCTGATTAGAACTTTATCTATTCCGAAGTGTTTCTCCAGATCCTGGGAATTACAAATTCAGCTTTGAGACATTCTTGGTCTTTGGCCTGAGAGCTCTGGGTTACATGTAACTAAAGAAAATATCTGCCACTATACAATTCTATTGCTTCTTATCAGAATCTGAAAATATAGTACATATTCAAGTATACATATACAAGACTAAAGAAAGTTATCTAGGAAATGGGATCTTGGCACTGTATAGTTCCAATACAGGACCTGCATGCTAACAGTGCAGATGGTCTCTGGCTGCAGGTCAAAGTGGATATGAAGCAGGATTGGGGCTAATTAATGTTAAGGGGTCTTGGTGATAGGATTAAGGTATCAGTGTTTTATGGGTTTAAAGCAAGGGTAATGAATTAAAATTCACTGAGGTCCGGTCAGCAAAATTTTCTTCCAGCAGAGGTCCGATCATCATGTCGTTACCCGTGCCGCCTTTTCGCATGTGCCAAACCGCATGTTGCTGCCGCACTATTTTGGAAAAGACGTCAAAGATGTCTTTCTCTGTGTTTTTTGCGGGTATTGCAGCCCATTCAAATGGGCTGATCTACTCACGACATGTGCACCTAATGCACATGTACAGATCTGAACCCATTCTTAAATCAGCATCCTCAGTCCCCAGTGCACATCAGAGTCCTCTCCCTCTTGAGGAGTGTCCTCAGGTCCTCCTTTATATCACCCCCCTCCGCAGTAATGTTCTCACACTTCCTTGATACCAACCCCCCGCCAGTACTGTCCTTTGACCCAATTTACATTATCCCCCCACATTACTATCTTTTGCCCCCTTCACATTACTGTCCTCATTGCCCCCACACATCACAGTCCTCAGCCTCCCCCACTGTAATGTCCACATCTTTATTATAGAGCAGCTCCACTACCACAAACACATTTTGCAGGCTATAAACTGGGTGTTCTTCACAAATTCCCACCACAACATCCCATAGAAAGGGTAGACACATTTTTTTTTTCACATTGGCAGCAAGGTAAACTTTCCAAATAAACAGCAAAAGCAATTTGATTCAAAATTGTAACTGTAAATTTTTTATTTTTTTTTTGTAGTAAATTTCCAATGAACTAGTAGACAGTACATTCCATCGGATGGTAGAAACTATAATTCAATACATTCTCCCCCCACTGTAATGTCCACATCTCTCCCATACATCACAGTCTGCTCAGCCCACCACATGACAGCCCTCAACAACTCCACTTTAATGTCCTCAGCTAGTTAGCTTTTTTTTCAGCTTTCCAGACTAGTGTCCTCACTCCCTGTAACTCAGAGGCGTAACTAGAACCATCTGGGCCCCTATGCAGGGAACCATAAAGGCTCCCCTGATATCTGGTCCCGTAGCCCTTTCCACTGATAATGATGGAGGCTTGGGCTAGTGGTGGTGCATCTATAAGGGCACACAGTCGCCACCCCCCTCTATCACCAATAGATAGATTCATGCATTGGATGAATCTATCAATGGAAGCCGCTGACACCCCCTATTCTTGGTGCTCGCAGTTCCCCCAGCAGCGTTAGAAAAGCGAATGAATATAAGGGAGCATGGAGGAAACTGCTGCTGTCACCCACTGCCCCACTGAGACAGGGTAAGTGGCGGGCAGATGGCGGGTGGGCACAGTGGGAGCATTTGATGGGCACAGTGGGAGCATTTGATGGGCACAATGGGAACGTTTGATAGGCACAATGGGAGCGCTTGATGGGGCACGGTGAGGCTGCAATTGATGTTTTTTTTTCAGTTAGTTTGCGCCCCCCAAAAAAAAATTGATCACCAGCCACCATTGACTTGGGCAGTGGTGTTCTGCCACTGATCAGCAAGCAGGCCTATTCGCCTGTGCTATGCATACACATAGGCTGACAGAGAATGCTGGGGCTTGTAGTGCACAATACCAGGGAAATCCCAGCAGGTTGCTGTGTTGGTTGAGGGGTACTGGAGGTGACATAAAACTCTCTCCTCATGACTGACCCACCTGTGTGCTGCTTTCTTTTCAATCACTAAAAAGTTTGAAGGAAGGAAGAAAGGCTGTCCTGCAGAGAACGGAGCTGCCAGGGATTGGAATGTGGGCGGGGATGCTGGTACACACAGGAGGAGGAGGAGAAGATCCTGCTCTCTCTCTCTCTTTGCTCTCCTGTCTGAGTGTCCGTAGGAGGAGGAGGGGGGTGGGCTGTCAGTGCGGGGTCTGGGCAGTGTGACAGAGAGTAGACGCTCTCTGCTCATAACTGCTGCCAGAAAGCCTGGAGTGATATACCGGGCTTCTGCCCCCCCCCCCCCCCCACAGCGAAGGAACTACAGGGCCACTACAACTCTGCCCCCTCCCTCACCTTGCACAGATCGGAGGGAGGCACGGCATATCTCCGATGGAGGGCGGGTGTTGCTAGATGGTGATTGGCTGCTAAGACCGCCCTTCATCCTAGCAGCCAATCACCTGCTTGTTTACCCCCCAGCAGCTTCGCCCTCCATTCAGAACTGTCCCGCCTCCTGCTGTCGGCTCTGTGTGAGAATTACAGAGACGGCAGGGGGAGGAAATGACTGCTGAATGGCGGTACCGCGGCGGTCCGCATAGGAGAGTGAGGCGGTCCGCATTTGGCCCGCGGTCCGCCATTTAGTGATGCCCGGTTTAAAGTTTATACTTTTTGTGTCGGTTTCTTCATTAGGGAGATTTACTGTGTTCATCCTAGTGATTCCTGGGACTGAAAGGGAAAATCCCATTTTTTTTTTGTGACCAGAGCAAGAAAAAGAAGGGAACCCTTCCACTGGGGACACTTCTTCTGGTGACAACTACTTTATAAGAGAAGGAGGGGGTTAAGGTGGCTGTACACCTCAAACATGAAATATAAACAACGCATATCCTTCTATAGTGTGTACTTGTCTTAGTTCAGAGCACTAAGCCCCCATTCACATTAGAGTGACTTGCCATGCATTTTAACATGTCAAATCACATGACAAGTCGCAGCCTATTGACTGCAATCGCACTGTTCAAATCGGTGCGACGCTGGCTTTGCGGTGCCGCACCGATTTGA
This sequence comes from Rana temporaria, assembly GCF_905171775.1. Classification (NCBI taxonomy): domain Eukaryota; kingdom Metazoa; phylum Chordata; class Amphibia; order Anura; family Ranidae; genus Rana; species Rana temporaria. Next base: position 464,234,651 of record NC_053490.1, on the reverse strand, counting down.
AAAAGTAGTTCCTGCACTACTTTTGGCGATTTGGGGTGCGACTTGCATGAAGCCGCACAGATGTCTTCCAAGTCACACCTGAATTCGCACTGACATGTGGCTTTGAAATTGTGCGATTTCCGTTGAAGTTGCGCGATTTCAAAGCCGCAATCAATGTAAACGGTAGCTTAGTGTCATTTTTACCCACTGCCTTGTTCCTCTGCTATCTGCATGAGACAATTCTGACAAGTTTTCCTGACACCAAGAAATAAAAAAGTGACAGGGGAGGGACCTCCGAGACATGCAGCCTGTGATTGACAGGCTTAGCTCTGTTCCTGTGTGCTGTGTAAAGAGTGGTGTTTCCCTTCCCTCCAATCAGCTCTCATAGCTCTTCACTGAGATCTGCAAAGGGTATGTTCTGCCCCCTGCTTTCTGAAAGCTCATACAAGTTGTATAAATTCTGGAGTTTGAACAGTTATAGAGAATAGGTTGCTGCAGCTAAACAGATACAACGTATGTAGGAGGATTTGTTTCACGTCTGTTTATCACCTGAGGCCAGTCACTTCACTTGGCAAAAGTAAGGGTTTACAACCACTTTAATTGTTAATCATTACTTTTAAGGATTGGGGCCCGACTTCAGGATTCCCCCACCTACCTACCCACAAACTGCACAATGTGCAGCTGAAGTCCAGCTCTGTTTAATCACTTCCAATTGTTTGTGTTATGATACATGCCCAAAATATTCTATTTTATGCCACTGGACACCAAAACTTGTAATAGGCTGTAAAAAATTTGGAATGTAGTCAAATATAGGAAATATGGACAGCTCAGATCCATTTGTTTATGCCACCCCATGGCCATTGATGAACAGTTATATGCCCCTCCCATAAAATAAAACTATATTGTATGGCAGGACATTCTCAATGTTAATTTCTATGATGGCTAGGCCATGGCCTGTGGTATTTTCCATGGATCTATCTCCAGGGCCGATCCGCCCTATAGGCTCACTATGCAAGCCGCTTAGGGCGCCCGCAAAGCTGCGGAGGGCCCCCCAATATGTAAATGGTGACCTTTTACAAAGAAAATAAACATTTCATAAATTAGAAAAAAAAAATACTTGTATTATAGAAATACCGCCTAGCTAATGCACACAATAATGTTATTTATAATGGTCTGACACATTCCATCTGTGATTTAAAGGAACACTGTCATAGACAAATATGAAACACACATGTAATCCCAAATTTACACAAACATTAACCCCATCCCACCAACGTAACACATATCTGCGGCCTCCCAGAAGTGGTCTTTTTTTTCAGTGTGGCCGCACATATGTGTATCTCCTTTTGTGCTGGGAGCGCGGCGCACGGTGCACTCCCAGCACATAGACTGAGGTCTCATTGAGAGTCCCGGGCCACGTACTAAAGTTTGGGACCCGGAACTCCCACTTTGGGGTCACCCGATTGATGTGGTAGCCTCTGATTGGCTTATACAATGGTCAGTCACTGTGAAGGCCACCCCTGTCTTTCTCTCTCTCTCTCTCTCTCTCTCTCTGTCTCTCTCTCTCTCTCTCTCTCTCTCTGAATAGAGAGGAGAGATACAATGTATCTTTGTCTTTCTTTGCAGAGAGGAAGAAAAAAAATGTGTGTAAAATAAATAAATAAATAATATAATATAAAATAAACAAAAAATACCTAGATCAAGGTCTGAGGGGTTAGTATTTAGGTCAAGTAGGGGTTAAAGGTCAGGGTCAGTATATTTTGGGCAGGATTAAAAAAATGAAAACCCAATCTCATCGGTCCCAATTTTGCAGACAGAGGAAAATCCTATTTTTCCATCCGTCTGCGGATCGGATTGGGTAAACACGGACAGCCGGTCCGTGTTTATCCGATCCCCCCATAGGGGAGAGTGGAGATCTGACAGGGCGGTCCCTGCACAGTGTGCGGGGACCGCCCGGTCATCTGCTGGCTCAGCGGGGATCAACGGAGCGATCCCCGCTGAGCAAGTGCGGGATCCGTACATGTGAAAGGGGCCTAAGGGGTTAAGGCGATATTACATTTTTTTTATATATGACAGCTTACCAATCATTAGAAGTGGTGGCTGCATTACTTTGCTTTTTTTGCTTTTTTTCCCTCTATTTTTAACTGGTGATCTGGCCAGTAAAATACCTCCTGTATAAGAATGCCCCCACTCTGGATGAAGGAGCACAGGGGCAACTTTGGACAGCAATATTGTTGATCTGGGGGGCGGGGAGTTTTAGATGCAATAGCAGATTTAAATACACTAAAATTGGAGCTGAACACAGCTAAAACTTTATAAGCAGTTACAGCAAACAGGTTTGTTCCTTTTGGGATATAAAGGTTTTATATAAATAAAAATAAGCTTATCGTTGTAAGCACCCATGTTAGTAGTAAATGGTTTGTCTCAGGCTTGTAACTGCTACATCTACAGGACAGCTTGTTCTGTTAAAAAACAACCAACTTACTGGCCAGATCACCAGCTGAACAGAAAGAAAAGAAAGCCTAAAAATAATGAAAACTGATGCAGCCATCATATCTGGTAAGCTGAAATGTAATAAATGTTTGCTTTTGATTTACTTTAAGATTATTTTGGGTAGAACTAAATTAACCTACAGGTATGCTTTCAGTTCTCATCTTTTGCAGCAGCTGCAATCCAGCGCTGCAAAGTGCCAATCACTTAGCCGCCGTGCCGCCTGTACTTGATTTTAAACAACAGTAGCGATCACGGGAAAGAACAATTTCTTAAATGAAATGCGACATACCGGAGGGAAAGTCTAGTGTGACTCTGATTTCTCCTAGCCATAATACTTACGCTATTGTTGACAGGGATGTTAAAATGAATATGCCATAATTGCTTTCCTGCTCCTTCACGTGGGTGTATTTTGCTTTTTCTTGACGTGATTGTAGCTTTTTCTTGGAAATACGTAACCAATTGGTTATTTTGTGTTGCCCAGAAGAAACCATTTACAAAATGTGTCCTTCTCCATATTACATCTGTTGGGTGCTAATTGTGCTGCATTCCCTGTCACTACGGTCATTTAAATGAACATTTAACAGCTAGAGATTTAAAGTGGACACTCGCTTACTAATTGTTCTGTATGCATGCATCAAATCTAAAGCTTCTTTAACCCCTCTGCTACCAGAACCAGTTTTGTGTTTTACGCACACCCTGTTAAAGGGGATATCCCTTACACTGGGATCTTCTCACCTACTGTTGAGTCTACAGGACACAAGGTGAAAGCAAACCTCCCTAGATGACAAAAAAGAAACAACAGTGGTTTTAACCCTCCTCTACTCTATCCACAATTTTAAATAATGGTTACAGATATAGTATAAATGTACTTGTTATCACAGCATGTTTTAAAAAAAAAATTAGGTCTGAAGATTGCATAAACCCCCAACACATAGTTTATTTACTAAAGCTAGAAAGTGAAAATCAGGCTCACTTCTGCGTAGAAACCAATCAGCTTCTAACCTTAGCTTGTTCAATTAAAGGGGAGGTTCACCCTAAAAACGACTTTCTAGTATTACAATGGCCCCCCACATTACAATAAAATTGTGCCTATTATGTTTTTTTTTATGCTGTACATACCTTGGTACAGCCAATTCACCCGTGGCTTCCGGGTTGCAAAACCCGCAGGAGTGGGTGTTCCTAACTTGCTGGTGATTGACTTGATGACCAAAAACGAGCTCCCCCCGTCGCGTAAGCTGCGTCACGATTGCCGAAAGGAGCCGAACGGCGGTGCGCAGGCGCAGTATAGTGCCGACTCGCCGTTCGGCTCATTTCGCCAATCGTGACGCAGCTTACGCTTGGTCATCACGTCAATCACCAGCAAGTTAGGAACGCCCACTCCCGTGGGACTCGCAACCCGGAAGCCACGGGTGAATTAGCTGTACCAAGGTATGTACAGCATAAAAAAAAAACATAATAGGCATAATTGTATTGTAATGTGGGGGGCCATTGTAATACTAGAAAGTCGTTTTTAGGGTTGAACCTCCCCTTTAAGCTTTGGCAGTAAAACCTGGAAGCTGATTGGTTTCTATGTAGAAGTGAGCCTGATTATGGACTCTCCAGCTTTAGTAAATAAACCCCTATTATCAGTGATGGCGAATCTTTTAAAGCCCGAGTGCCCAAACTGCAACACAAAACCAACTTATTTATTTAAAAGTGCCAACACTGAATTTAACCTGCCAGCAGCTCTGTACAGGGGATGGGACTGATCACCCCTCTAAAAGGAGTACAATTCTGGCCAAAAAAAAACGTTTGTGCTTTTTCAAATGATGAAACGCTCAGGTATGGGCGGGGCCATTGACAATAATCAGGTTCTTCATCATGAGCGTTGGTGCATTTCATTAATCACACAATCAATATACTATATATATGGACCATGGTGCCTTACATCAAAGATGGAAATGGTAATTAGCTGTTGATAAATAGAAGGGGTTTTTACTGATGTCCCAATAGTGTCCTCCAAGGCAAAGTGCTGTGGTTACAGTCTGCCTGGGGGCCTAAGTATGGCGCCGGATGCCCGTGCGTGGCTTAGAGGATTACCGCACATGCTCGGAGGCAGCTCCAACCGGGCCTGGAGCACATGGTGCTGCCATAACAGCTTGCGGGGTGGCGCCGTAACAGCTTGCCGGGCAGCGCTGGCATAATAGCTTGCGGGCCAAGCGCTCAAAGCCTACCGATGCACACGCACAGCTCCACCAGTCCACGGGAAAAAAAAACAGAAGGGAAGCTTTATCCGGCACCGATGACGCCATCCAATGATTGGCTCACGGGGGGGCCAACCATGCGCTAGGTGGAGACAATCCGGGCCTGTAGCGGTGACACTCCCTGATCACTTATGAAAAAGGGGAAAAAAATGTATTTTTAATTTAATTTTTTGGGATCTATACACAAATGTTTTGCCTTTCACTTCAGTTTTAAACTGAATGGGTTGTTTTACAAGGTCATTGTTTACAATCACTTTAATTTTAGTGGAAACAAACACAATAAATGACCCAATTTGTAAAATATAAAAGATGAGGTTGCACCCAGTAAATAGATATCAACATGTGCAACCTTAAAGGTGTGTGCGCCTGTGAAATGGCGATAAAACCTTAGTACCCCATATTTTCTATAGGCGACACTTAAAAAGCTTAATTTTACTATAGAGATGTGTGTGTGGGGGAGGGGGAGCGAATGTGAGTGGTATAATGTGAGAAGCTTTAGTTGCACACTGCTCTTGCACCTTTTTTTTTTTTCTTCCAAACAATGTGGTAGTGTGTTGCCAACAAAAGGCGTCTCCAAGAACAGATGTCCAGTAGCACGGGAATGCTGTAAGTTTTGAGCATTTCAAACGTAAAAAAGTTCATATCAACAGAAAACAAAAACCAACTACTAAAAGGGCAAAAAAAAAAATAGCACACCTAAAACAAGAAAAGCCATGCAGTAAAAAAAAAAAAAAAAAGGCTGTATCAACATATAATGAAAAACAATGTACCCCAAAAATAATACCCCCTTGAAGCAAAAGTCCTCTTTTTAAGGAAAGTTGTAACCAAAAATAAAGGCCCAATTAATATGCAATAAAAGCAATATAACCAATATAAATAGGCACCCCACAATAGCACCCCTCCAAAATAAAAGCCCAATTATTTTACTGAAAGGAAGATGATTTTAGAAAAAAAAGGTTTACAGGATAGCAGCTAAATATGACCACTGACCTCAAATCCACTGCAAAATAAAATTAAAGACAAAAAATCCTCAATAAATAGAACAAAAAAAGCAGCAGATGGGTTAATTGGCCAAAGAGCTAACAATTATAATACAACTATATCTAAAACCCATACAGTAAAACCTTGGATTGCGAGCATAATTTGTTCCGGAAACATGCTTGTAATCCAAAGCCCTTGTATATCAAAGCGAATTTCCCCATAAGAAATAATGGAAACTCAGATGATTCGTTCCACAACCATTTATTCATTGGTAGTTCAGTTGATAGTTCATATAAAAAGATTATAGCAATGTAATAGGTTGTGTAACCATTAAATGTCCATCTACAAATGGAAGCCTCCACAAGGGTATTAGAAGCAAAATCTAGCAGAGCTACAGAGTATAAAAGGCACCTCTAAATGTAGCAATATGGTTACATTTAATGAAGGTACAACATTTAGCAGCTCACATGGTTGATGATTAAATGAGGCACATCTAAGTATGCAGGCATCAGGGGTAAATCTGTCCACATAGACCATCCCCCACACTGCCGGCTCTCACTGCTGTCAGTCTGCAATCGTGACCGGGATGACTACCCTGCAGTAGAGCGATCTAAAAGCGAGGCTTGAAGTGCTCGTGGAGCGCAGTGTAGATCAGAAGACGTCAATGGTGGTGCGGAGGATGGTCTATCTATGTGGACAGCTTTACCCCGCATGCCTGCATACTTAGATGCGCCTGTTTTAATCAACAACCATGTGAGTTGCTAAATGTTGTACCTTCATTAAATGTAACCATATTGCTACACTTAGAGGCTCCTCTCTTCTCTTTTATACTCTGTTGTGACATGACGCTACTTGTATATCAAGACATTGCTTGTTTATCAAGGCAAAATGTATTTACAAATTTTGCCTGGCTTGCAAAATGCTCTCAAACCAAGTTACTCTTAAACCAAGGTTTTACAGTATTTATTTTGGATAGAGTAGGGAAGGGTTAGAACCCTTTTTGTCATCTAGGAAGGTTTGCTTTCACTTTCTGTCCTGTAGACCCAACAGTAGGTGGATATCTTTCCAGTTTAAGGTATAATCCCTTTAGCACAGTTGTCAGGGGAACAAGAGTTCTCATTGAAAGATCTCTCCTGTTTCCTAATTCTGTTTTGAAGGCAACTCCAAATTTGTATTCATCCTCACTTTTTTCCTAGTGACACCGGTGATTAGGACAATTAGAAAGAGTGAATCTCCCCAACAGAAACACAGACCACAATAAGAACCTGAATGTGGTTCAGATGTTGAGTGAGTGAGTGAGTTAAAAACTTATATAGCGCTACACATGCGACCTGAATCGCCTCTGGGCGCTTGTTTGAGCACTTCTCCTTTGAGCTCAAAAGAGGTGGGTTTTGATCTTTCTCCTAAAGGCCAAGTGGTTCTCCTCCAACCGAATGGAGGTTGGTAAAGTGTTCCAAAGTCGAGGGCCTTGGACAGCAAATCTTCTTTCTCCTTTGGACTTGTATCTGGTTTTGGGGATGTGGAGTAAATTTTGGTTGGAGGATCGCAGAACGCGATTGGGGTTGTAGGCTTTTATTTTTTTGCATAGGTATCGGGGGGCATTTCCCCAAATACATGTATGCGTTAGACAGAGTGCTTTGAAAGTGATTCTGTCTTTCACTGGTAGCCAGTGAAGGCTTCTCAGTGATGGGGAGATTGATTCCCATGTTTTTTTCCCAGTCACAAGTCGCGCGGCCGTATTCTGAACGACCTGCAGGCGAGTGATTTGGTACTTTGGGAGTCCGAGGTAAAGGGCATTTGCATAGTCCAGCTAGTTAACAATTGTTCCCACCACGACTGCTATGTCTTCTTTAGGAATAAATGGAATAAGTCTGCGTAGTAGGCGCAGCAGATGGTGCGATCCGCTGACTACTGACCCTATTTGTGCGTCCATTGTCATGTAGGTGTCGAAGATGACTCCGAGACTTTTGACTTTGGTGCTAGGGGCGATGATTTTTCCCAGAATGGGTGGAGGTATCCAGGTTGTTGCTAGTTGATTCTTCCGATTGGCGTGAAACAGGAGAAGCTCTGTTTTCGAACCGTTGAGTTTAAGATAACTCTGTGTCATCCAGTTCTCTATCAAAGAGAGACATTTCTCTAGACCGAGATGGTGATCCTTTTTGTTGCAGATGCGAAAATACAATTGTGTGTCATCCGCATAAGAGTGGTAGAGCAGCTTCTGGCTGCTGATGATTTCAAAAAGAGGGCGGAGATAGATATTAAACAGCACCGGCGACAGCGGGGATCCTTGAGGGACTCCGCATGACACCGTGCGTTTTTCGGAGGTGAACGGTCCCAGTTTCACCACTTGTGATCGGTTAATGGAGCCTTAGACAGCATCAATCATTCCTCTGGCAAAAAACCTAACCACCTTAGCTAAATACATATTTAGCCAAGCAATTTGGGGAATGTCTAGGAAGAAGCCACTATAGAGCAAAAAGCAATTTCCACTTTTCTTGCAAACCCTAGATGGCGCTGTCTGGGAAAGAATTCTGACCTAACCTTTGGCTGGTACAGCCTGGGGACGCCAGCTGCAAGTTACCTCCCTTTCTGAGATGGGAAAGAGGGACACATTATAGAACAAAGAGGTAAACAAAGGATACACCCCTGGCACACTCCCCGTTATGCTGTTCATGAAGAATTAACCGCTTCAGCCCCAGAAGGTTTTACTCCCTTCCTGAAGCACTTTTTACAATTTGACACTGCGTCGCTTTAACTGACAATTGCGCGGTCGTGCGATGCTGTACACAAACAAAATTTGTGTCCTTTTCTTCCCACAAATAGAGCTTTATTTTGGTGGTATTTGGTCACCTCTGCGGTTTTTATTTTTTGCGGTATAAACAAAAAAAGAGCGATGATTTTGGAAAAAAACTATATTTTTTACTTTTTCTAAAATAAATATCCCCAAAAGCTTTTTTAAAAAAAATAAAATAAATCTCAGTTTAGGCCAATATATATTTTTCTAAAAAAAAAATATGCAATAAGCGTATATTGATTGGTTTGCGCAAAAGTTATGCAAACTATGAGAACGATTTTTGGCATTTTTATGGCATTTTTATTATTATTATTTTTTTTTTACTAGTAATGGCAGTGATCTGCTTTTTCTAGCGGTACTGCGACAATGCATCAGACAGATAAGAGACTTTTGACACTTTTTTGGGACCACAGGCATTTATGCAGCGATCAGCGCTATAAAAATGCACTGATTACTGTGTAAATGTTACTGGCAGGAAAGGGGTTACCACTAGAGGGCGATCAAGGGGTTAAATATGTGTTCCCTCTGCATGTTCTAACTGTGTGGGGATGTGAGTGACTAGGAGACAAGCCCTATCATTTTTCCTACTTCATAGGGCTCCTCTCCTCTGACAGCACAGGGATTTACACACACAAATCCGTGTGCTCTGCACTTGTGCAGGCGATCGCGCATGGCTGGGGGTGATCGTGCCCGCCGGTCGTGTGCATCAGGTCCCCCGCCATGCAACGGGCACGCATGAGCCTTCTGGTGCCCGAAAACAGGTAGGACATACCCATACGGGATTTCAACAAACAGTGCCATTGTGCCGCAGTATATCTGCGTGACACAGTGGGCAACTGGTTAATAGGCAAAATAGCGATTGATGAAATCCACAAGTGCTTTTTTTTCACTACAGTATTATGTTTTCATTATACTATCTTTTTCGAAACAGCAAATGCATTAACATAGCGGGTGAGAAGTTTTGTACAGTAAAACCTTTTGATAGTAAATAATAAATATTGTATAGCGGTATATACAGGAGACCAAGAAAAGAGACCAAGAAAAGGGAACAAGTAAGGAAGAAAGGGAGACAGATGGATTTGGTTCCAAATGAGGGGCAGTTGGGACTAATGAAACAGTTTAGACATGTTTTCTCATTTTTTAAATATCCTTTCCTAGTTCAGAGGGGTCCCTAAACCTAAGCCAGTCAAAAACTCTTCTCCCCATATGGGATCTGCTGAAGTTCATTTACATTCTGCAGTGTTGGATAGGGACCGCACTTCTTTTAATTAGAATAGCCTGATGTGCTTTATAAATCTCACTCAAAAGCTTTTTAATCATCCTGCAGCCCAATATTAAATATGTGTAGTGTACTAGCGTTCTTACACTTCATACAGCTCTATTTCTTGCTTCAGTAGTGCATTTATGTATAACAAGGTGAACTTGAAATGGTCTATATAATTACAGAATTACACCTCTCCTTATAAGTGTGGTATTGTTGCTGCAGCAAGTTGTCTGCACAGCTTGTCATTTATCTTCTCTAATCATATCTATTGTACTTTGCATAGAGAAATGTCCAGAAGTGACCTTCTTCTTTCATAAAAGGTAATTATATTAGAAAGGTTTTTTATAATATGCATACACTATTATTGCAGCTACGATGTTAGTATTCTCTGCCAGTAGCAGCCATTATCTGGTCTCCACAGGATACTTTATTACAGAAAAGCTGAATTATGATGGGCACCTGGCCATATGGAATGTAAATACTATCAGATCTAATTACATTTCTAATTACACATGTTCATTTTTACCACAAATTGGGTGTTTTGTACTATTTTATTTAACAAAACAGGACATTTAAAACATTAAAATAAGCTTCACTTTCATTAAAACGTAGATATGTCATCTCAGAGGAATGGCCTTCTTTAGGTGGCAGACCGGCTACAGAAGAGTAGGAGGCAGGGCCGCCATCAGGGGGGTTCAGGCATTACACCTGTAAGGGGCCCGATGGTCCCCAGGTCGCCTCCCGTTTTTTTTATTATTATTATTATTATTACATTATTTATTTATTTATTTATTTTTACGTTTTATTTTGAGGGTTTTCCTACTTACAAAGCATGTAGAGGTCTGTCATTTTTATCGTAGTTACTGTTCAACTGTCAGAGACGGAATGTAAAACAAACATCCAGAAAATCACATTGTATGATTTTTAAATCATTAATTTGCAAAAGTGTATACTTGTGTTTTAAATTTATTTTATTTTTCATACCCAAGTATAACATACAAAAAGAATCACATTCAAAAATACATACAAATTACATTAACATAAAAGAAAAACAACAAGTAACAACAATGACAACATTATGGTTCTATCCTGCAACCTCCTAGATTTCCTCTCTCTTCTACCTAGGCCCTCTCTCTTCTCCCCCGCATCTCCCGTGGGCTAGGGAAGGGAAAAAAAGGGGGGGAATATCCCCCACCTATATTGTGTTCTTTGAAAGTGCATTGTGCTCATATCTCCTACCTTATAACTCAATATTGTGACCTCTATATAAAAATTTAAGGGGACCAAAATATCCCTTTTTTTCATCCCCCAGTGGGTTCCTTGTGTAATAATAAAAAAAAAAAATCCCCCACCTATATTGTGTCATTAATTTGCTTTTTATTGCATGACATAAGTATTTAATCACCTGCCAACCAATAAGAATTCCGGCTCTCACAGACCTGTTATATTTTCTTTAAGAAGCCCTCCTGTTCTCCACTCGTTACTTGTAATAAGTGCAGCTGTTTGAAATCATTACCTAGAAAAAATTGGGGAAGTAACTGCGCTAAAACGTGCGAAGAAATATATTGATTGAAAAATATATATGTGATCCCAAAATGATTGAATAAATGAATAAATCTGTAAGAAAGCTGCAGACCTGCTGATAAACAAACAGTGTACAGAAATGGTTGCGCACCAATCTGCACCAAATATAAACAAAAATAGTGAATAATTGTTACTTGGTACAAATAAATGAGTAGAAATGAGTGAATAAATGCAAAAATAAATAATATTATAGTCCAATGAACAAAACACTATATTGATACGTGAAACAAATAAGTGTTGTATGAACCAAAAAAAAAGTCCAGAAAAAACACCAGTGGTGATGCTATAAAAATATTATGATAGACTCAAAATGTGAAACACCCATGTGAAAACAGTCTCTTCCAAATGCTGTAATTGCTTCACAGATAGAAGTTGTATGGTAAAATCCACCACCGAGACAAGTGCCTGCTTACCGGATCTCAAGGGTTGAGATCTTCTGTCCTGTTAAGTTTTGGTTGGATTACGTGACACACAGACTGGCCCGGAGAGGGAAAACCAAGTCTTACTTATGCTGATGATCAAAATCTTTGAGAAGAACGAAAATCATTATATAAGAGCCAAGTGAATGCTCCAGCGTATTCCCTGAAATCTCATCTGCTGCTCCTCTTCTGTAGCTTCATGGATGTTGTGGGATGTGCTGTAACTTTTTAAGTCCATCGAGTCTGTGGGTGATCTGATCTGACCTATCATCATTCAGATTTAGCTGGAGGAGAGTGAGCCGCATCTGTTTTAAAGTGTTTTAAAGCTGTCTTTGACCTTCTGTAATAGGGGGTCACTGAGATCCGGTAAGCAGGCACTTCTCTCGTGGTGGATTTTACCATACAATTTCTTAAAGCGGTAGTTCACCCTCCTTTCCATCATTAGACCATTAAATTCGGCATCGTAGCGCGAGCTACGGTATGCCGGTCTTAAATTTTTAATCCCCGTACTCACTGTGCTATTGTTGATTGAAGAATCCGACTCCCGCGGGGAATGGGCGTGCCTATGGAGAGGGAGGATGATTGACGGCCGGCTCTGGCACGTCACGCTCCCCGAAGACAGCCGGAGTAGGTCTCGGCTATTCACGACGCCTGCGCACAGGCTATGCGCAGGCGCCGTGAATAGCCAAGCCTATTTCGGCTATTTCCGGAGAAGCGTGACGTGCCAGGGCCGGCCGTCAATCACCTTCTCTCACCATAGGAACGCCCATTCCCCGGATTCTTCAATCAGCGATACCACAGTGAGTACGGGCATAAAAAATGTAAGACCGGCATACCGTAGCTCGCGCTACGATGCCGAATTTAATTGTCTAATAAAAAAAAACTTTTTTTTTTTAACAGGGCGAACCCCCGCTTTAATTAAAGTGTATGTATCCTATTTTGTTAAAAAAAAGGTGTATATGTATCCAAAACTTTTCTATTCAATTTTGTTTTGAGAGAAATTCCCTTCCTAGACAGTTAATTCCTGAAAAGGTGTCTCTAATGAAAGATTTGCCCTCACATTCTGTTATTATGACAACTGAAAATGTTTATATTTTTCATCACAATTTATGTGCAGAAGACCAACATATGGGATCTAAGCAGGGTGGGTGAGAGACAATAAAGGCGGCACTTCGGCTGAAGAGCTCAGGAATTTTGAATCTATATGCTAATGCAGATTTAACAACTGCAAATCACAGCACCTTGTTATGTGAGTGTAATTTGGAGTGTATTTGTTTTAATGAAGTTTTTAAGAATATAAAACTATGTGCAGCTTTATATGTTTTCACATTTTACAAGAGTACCTGAAGGTTTCGATGAAGAAGTGATGAGAGTAAAGGAAGAATTTTTAAAAAAAAGCACTTGTGACACGTATGTTTAACCAATATGTGCACGATAACGCTGGACCAAATAAAGTAAAAATTGGTTCTGATGGATATACCATAAGGTGCGTTTTCCTTCAAAAAAGAAGATCCATGATGAAAATATGTGGGTGGACTTTGTTCTGGTCCTAGGCTGCTACCTCTCTCGCATCGTGACAAGGGGAGAACTCACCAGGCTATAAACATCTTAGATATGTACAGAGCACTGAGTACGACATTTTAAATATAAATAGCAGCAAAAGTGTGTCATAAAAACTCATGTTAAAATAAGACACTTTGTACATCATTATACAGTACAAATACACCTGCCAATTGTAAAAGTTTCTCATTGTAAAGGTTACAAGTATAATCCATAAAGACTTTGGTCTGACCTCTTATCAAAAATCACATAATATTTTTTTGTACATTACTAGCACTAAAGGGAGCTTGGAGCAGCGTTTTTTAGGAATATTAAATAGAAAGTCACCATGCACAGGAGGACGGAAAACTTGGGGATTTATTTTCGTTTGCTTTCCTTTATTTAAGAGTGTGAGAGAACCCACTGTCACTGTGGGTTTTGGAAGGGACTGTGGGTGGGCCTGTTACCCACAGATTATGGGCCAGGAGTTACTGGAGACCTGGCACAAGCTGGCATTGAGATAATGTAATGTAATGCTACATGCTTCTCCCCCACACACCCCCCTGTTGCTGTGTCTAATTGTGTTGGTTCATTGCACATAGACAATGGTCTGGACTGGAGATGTCTCTCCACAGGGGATGTGTATTGAGAGGCTGCCTGCTTACCATAATCTCATTATGTTTATCTGTAGCCTGTTTCAATGTACAAATGTTCAGTTCCCATTGGTTGTTCCTTGTCCCCCTCCCCTCTTTGACAAGGCTAAGGGGAGTGTCCCTAACTGTGTGTAAAACTGTATGTCTTGAATTTAATAAACTGTTTTTAGGCTCTGCATGTTTAACCCCTTAACACTTGTGTGGATTGTCTCGTGATTGAGGGGTAAAGGGCTGGTTATGGCGAATCTGCAGGCTGCGGGTGCGTTTGGAGGACAGGAGACACAGGTCTGGCGGATGTGCCCCCCTGGGGTATCTGCGATCCGTCACAAAGAGATTTAAAGTATTACAATGTGAAGAAAACACATTAAAAGCATTTAATACAAACAAGAGTCATATATAAACTAATATTAAAATAATAGAGAAAAAAAAATATGGAAAAAACACATGAAAATACATTGTTAAAGTATATATTACATGGCATGAGACTACACAATAAATGATGAGGTAATAGACTGTAGAATCCATGAAAAGAAAAGGAAAAAGAAAAAAAAATCAGGAAGGGTCCATAGATATAAAGATAATATGTAGGAGAGGAATGATTCAAACAAAATCCACCCTGAAGGATAAGTCATTTCAGGATGACCATATATTGCTAAATGTAATGGTTGTTCCTTTAAGAAAACTGGTAAGGTTTTTCATATGTTCTATATCATTAATTCTACTGAACCATTGCCATATAGTGGGAGGCGAAGAGGATTTCCAAAGAGCTTGAATGCAGGATCTGGCCGCATTAACCAAAACTTGAAGATTTGTGAATCACATAACCACAGATTCAGATACATACAGTATTTATCCAGAAACTGGGTATTGGCACACTTCAAAGGTGCCTTAGAATCTTTCCTGCTTTCAGTGTGTGAGATGCATGAAAAGTTTAACCGGCTAATAAACAGTAGGAACCAGGGCAACACCCCCATGACTTCTTAAACCATCCTGGTAATTTTATTTAGCAAGCAGATCAATGGGAGTTCCAACTGCTAAGCTTCCCAACTGTGGCCACAATTCCAATCAGTTTCACCCTTGACATGGTCTAATCATGGGGCTTAGCATCCTTGCAAGGACTGCAGTGAGTAGGCAGAGCTAGAAACTTAGGTGCACATTGAAGAAGTCAATGGTCAGCTTAGTCCTAAAATTAGCAAATCCAGCTTGCATGAACTGACATTTGTGCACCCATTCTAATTTCCTGTCCCTGAGCCACTTACTTACTATATTGAGAATAAAACAAGAAATTGCATATTGTACTTATTTGTAGCCTAAATACTGAAATCTGCACTTACAACTGTAATTTTGTAACTTTTGGAAATGTCAGTAAATTTCAATCTGGTAGGTTGGCATAACTAACTTGCAAACATGCCTGAGCTCATCCTAACCTCTTAGCACAGGTTTCCTTGAAGTATTGGTATTATTTTTATCAGTAATAGTTGAATTTATTAAGGAGTACTCTGCGAATGGCAATCACTTGAGTCAGTAAGGCAATGCAAACCTCTGCACCGCAGAATCTTTGACAAGTTGGCTGTAATGGAAAGGGTCTTACAAGAATTTCTTCATAGCAACCATACAAATCTTTCCTCCTAACTGCTATTTAGCACATTTTACCATGTTGTAAGTCTATTTAGCCTACGAAAATAATTATTACACTACGAAATGTAATCATATATTTTGTATGTCACCTCTATATTATTGGGCACATATACATAAAACCTCATTGAAAAAGACTTAGCGCAGTACATGGCGTACCCTCTTTCACATTGTTGTTACTATTTCTGCTTACTCAACAGAAATTGTTAAAACAGCCAACGTTCTCACTTTTACACAAATTAGCATATATTAGTGTGGGTGTATTTTTTTCTCTGGGCAGCAAATCAAAAGGTAACGACTTTTTACCTGTCAACGCCACTGACAAACGGGAACTTGAAAGTGCACACTGGAAGGTACGTTTTGTTGATTTAAAAGAGAGAGAGGTTAACTATAGTTCTCCCTTTCCTGCTTCAATGTGAAGGATGAGGAGCAGAAGCACAAAGTCAATCTTGCAGTGGTGATATTATATAGGAATGTATTTTTCCACATTGTATTTTTGTATTTTTTGCAATTCTATTTAGAGAACTTCAGTTGATTTAGTTGAGTGTATGCTAGTGTTCTCCAATGCTGATGTTGCTAGCATTAATATATAGATACAGTAGGAAGGTATAATAAATGTACTTGTTTTAAAATAAAATCTTGTTTACATTTCTTCAATTACTTCCTGGTTTCTGTCCCAGACCAAAATGATGTCATACATCCCAGGAGTCTTCATGGGTATGTTTGTTTTCTTTTAACTAGAGAAGCGGAGGAGGGACTTTCTCAGCTAAGCCCGCCCTCCTGACCTAAGGGCAGATGGATTCTATGAGTAAATGCTACATTGATTTTCTGTCCTTACTCAATATGCCCACGGCTAGAAATGCTAGGGGGGGGGGGGGGTTTTCAAAATGATTTAAAAATAAAGCATGGAGACAAGGATGGATGGGTGAAATCGCTGCTTTGAATATAAAAAATGTATTAAACAGTGTGTAGGAGGGTAGTAGTTGGGGGTAATTGACAAGGGATCATGTCCTCCATATTTCGCTACTCGTTTGTTGCCAAACAAAAGGGTCACATGTGTGGCCTACCCCAGTGTGGGTTCTTCTGGACTACACTAGGCACTTTGGTTAGGGTCACGGTCTTACACATGGGGTACCTTTTCTTGAACAGATGACTGATCTCTAATAAACTCTCTTGGTGTTACTGTTCCTCACCACAGTCACTGATGCATTTGGGAGGGCCACGCAGAGCCCTTGGTCTCTCCACTTGTCCAGCATATCGCCATTACCTCACTTCCAGTAACAGTCTGGCCGTGCACCCAGCGTGGACTCCATGCTTGCACTTTACTTAAAGTGATTGTAAATGATCACCTGGTAAAACAACCCATTCAGTTTAAAATAGAAATAAAAGCAAAGCACTTGTGTATAGAAATAAAAAAAACATAATAAATACCTTTTTTTCCATACCTTATTTTCATAAGTCATCACATTCACTCTTTCCCCTCAGTTCTCAGCTGCATAAGAGCTGGGAGAGGAGAAGCAACAGCACACTGAACTTCCCAGTGAATGGCTGTGCAGGGAGGGCATGTCAGAGTAAGTCTCATCATTGGTGGAGGACAGGCTGAGTTCCCAGCGCAGCTAGAGGACTGACCATGGTATGTTATCATGCCTAGTGTGGTCAGTTTTTAATTAAAAAAAAGCAGAAGGACTGGCAGGGACACCAGGTATTTCACACAAAAGAAACAATACAAAGAGAACAAGATACTTATTCAGACAAGTATATGGTACATCAGGCAAATATCAGGAATATGAAATGTTGGGATAACAAAACCATTAACTCTTCCTCTTCCATACCTGTGTACAGGTTAGGGGCCTCTGCAGTGCTGATCTGCTCCCATTGCTATGAGAGATGGACCACTCACGGAGAGAGTGGCAACAACAACTCATCTGCAAAAGGCTATCCTACCTGTCACATGTACACGCTTACAACAGGCTGCTTGGTAGACCACTGTTACCCTTGGTAACAGCTTGCTTTACTCCACACTGTGTCAGCTCTTACAGAGATGTCTTGATACCCCAATGTGCCTCAACTAACCCGAGCTGTAGACCATGTGTGCCGGTTACTTGAATTATACCTCTTTAGTAACTTCAGACTAGGCAAGGAAATGTTTCAAAGTTTTTACTTAAATAACAGCATGATGACTTACACATATAACAGTTCAAAATTGCCTAACATCCATAGCCCCTAACTTTAGGCTTGTGGCTGCCCCAGCATACCTGCATAGGATGAGAGACCATACTTGGCAGAGTTCATATGAGTTTTTTTTCAGGGAGGACTGCAAATCTCAACGCTAATAGCCGGAACTCCAAATTCAGCATAAGACTGGCGATCCAGACTCCAACCATGGCGATGAGCAATACATTTCTCTAGCTTTGAGCACCTTCCTCCCCCATCGGGTACAGACCACTGTCCCTTTTATAATGCACAGAACCAGTGTGTCAGGCCCACAAAAGTGCCCCAGCAAAAGAACCAGGAATCACAAATTACCCTAACCTTCCCACCTGAAGCAGCGTTAATCACTACCTGCCTACAAGTATATTTGGTTTGTGGTGCTCAGATACAGTTTAGTTCCACTTTAAAGATGTTTAACCCTTTCATTGCCAGGTTCGTACATCGTGGGGGGTTTCACACACAATGCAGCCACCAAGATTGTATGTGAAACTGACAGACTCCTGCCTGTCAGGTGAAAGCATTCAGGCGGCTGTGCTGCCGCCCAATTGCTCACACACACCCCCCTGTACCGGCACCCCCCTTGCCTATCTGTGGGCCCAACATGGCGGTGCGTGCCACAGGAGCGAGGAGACACATGTCTGCTCTCCTCCCTCTCTTGTTGTGACCCGGAAAGCAACAACTATGATGTCACTTCTGGGTAAGCCTCTCTTTTTCCCTGGCTAGCTTAGTCAGGAAGTAATGTTTTGATTGCAATCTGCTGAGAGTGTTAATAAATTAAAAAAGAAGCCATAAAAATTCCAAGCAAGGAGAAGCCATACCTTATCCCAATTAAACATAAAACCAAAAATGATTGAGAATAAATAAATTGTCTACATCACTGGGAACATGTTAAAAAACACAAATGGGTCCCTATTTGATAGCCACAATTCACACAAGTATTTCTATCATCTATGCTAAATGTAAGCACTTAATGTAAGAACTCTCTCTTACTCTCTTTTTCTATCTTTTTTTGTTTTTGTTTTCTTAGTCACTGCCACTGTTAATTTGCTCTTTCACATCTTTTATACATTATGTGATTCTGATATGATGGTTGATACATCTTGGCATTGGCGTTACCATTAGCAATGCTAGGTGTTCCTAGATTCTCACACTGGTAGCAGCGGCAGACGGTCCATAAGGGGCACAGGGGCGCCGTCCCTCATATCTCCATGTGCCGCCCCTTAATCTCCATTCGGGGCGTCAAACTCATAGGTTTCTCTGAGATTTTTTTTTTAAGCACATGATTAGAGCCAGAGGCTCTAATTGACTTCAAAAAGGTTGGGCACTGCGCCCTGAACCCACCCACTTGTGACATTAGCGACTCAATATTCGCTATTGTCTTCCGGGTTCTCCCCCGGCTAATCAGGACAGGAGGCAGATCTTAAGACCGGATTAGGCGGGAGGAAAAGCAGAGGAAGCTGTGACCTGGATGGGGGTTTGTTTACCGCCCCCCATCCCCCAAAAAATGGAGCACCAGTCACCACTGCCTGGTAGCTCTTTCCACTTTATTTACTCACTGGGAGTGCAGACACAGGGCTTGCAAATTTTGACTGAAAACTTCAACAAATTATATAATAAATTAATAATCTTTGATAGTCCTCTTGAAGAAGTGGAATTGTTCATGAAATATCTGTAAATGTGTATTAATTTTACAAGCCTAAAAATGTCCTTGTTACTAGTGTTGCTCACGAATATTCGCATTGCGAATATTCGACTCGAATATAGCATATTCGAGAAATCGCGCTATATTTCGAATTTCGCGGTGAATATTCGCAATTCCGAATATTCACATTTTTTCAATTTGATTTTTAAAACAGATCACATCCTATCGACGTCTAAAAGCATTGCTGGTATGATTAGAGACCCTGGGCCGAGTAGCTAAGCTGAGGCGATCCTTTTATGTTGCCAAATTGAAAAAAAAAAAATTGCGATTTTTCGCTATTGCGAATGCGAAAATGATTGCGAATTTTCGATAACTGTGGTAGGAGAACTCTGATTGTCTCTGATGCAAAAGGGGGGGGCTTTGTGTATGTTTCTGTTATGAATATTTGTATGTTTGATATTATTTTTTTTTGTAAGAAGGAAAAAATTGCGCATACCTTAAAAAAATTTTGTATTGTAAAATATCACGAATATTCTGAGCCAATCAGAGTGCTCCTACAGCATTTGTCGAAATTGCGCAGTAAATATCGCATTCGCATGTTGCGATATTTCGATAAAATATCACGAATATTCTGAGCCAATCAGAGCGCTCCTCCAGCATTTCTCGAAATTGCGCAATAAATATCGCATTCGCATGTTGCGATATTTCGATAAAATATCACGAATATTCTGAGCCAATCAGAGTGCTCCTACCGCAGTTATCAAAAAATCGCAATTATTTTCGCATTCGCAATAGCGAAAAATCGCAATCATTTAATTTCGATAAAATATCACGAATATTCGAATTTAGCGAATATATCTCGAATATTCGAATATATATTTGAGATATATCGCGAAATCGAATATGGCATATTCTGCTCAACACTACTTGTTACTATATATGTTGTTATGAGCCCTATATTGTCTTCTTGAAGTATAGTTTGTATATAGTATTTTTTCAATTATTTATTACCCTTTTTATAATTACTGGTAATTATTTTGTATTGAACAAAAACAATTGTGTTTTTAAAAACTTTTCCAGTCATGTAGACTACTTCTATACCTTAAACGTCCCTTTTAATCCCTCTCAATCGTTTTGATAGTTATTAAATATCTGAGGCACTTCCTTGGCTTTTACCCTTTGAGGATGTCGTCGTAGAAGCTATCCAGGCTTTAGAGCCTAGGGACCTGGAGTGCTGCAAGGTTCTCCCCTCTGGGCTCCTTTAGGATCCTGGCTGTCATGGAGTATTACCTTTGAGCCAGAAGGAAGAAGAATGGGTTTGTTCCCTAAGAGTGACTTAGTTTGCCAAACGTTCACACTGCAAGTCATGTGTGGAAGAATTGACTTGGCTCTTGTTGATACTATATTTACATAACAATATTCTGTATGTATTAAAGCGGAACTACACTGCATCTGAGCACCACAAATAAAAAACGCTTTTTATTATTCAGAGCAAACTCGCCCATCCATCCATCTCAATGCTTTATTTTGCTGAGAAATTACTTTGAAACGGCCCCCCAGCATTTCTGCCTGAATAAGGACATATGATTCATATAGCATTTACTTACATTCAGGAATCCATCTGCCCTCACGTCAGACATAAAGGCAGGAGAATGTGCTTAGTGGAAAAAAGAAACCCTCCCCGCATATTTACTAATGCTAGCAGCATAAGGATTGAAATTAGTCAATGTTGACTGAGAGAGTGAAGCTCCGCTTTAATGGAATTCAGGTACATGTTACCTGAAAGTCCCTTTCATTAAATATCAGCAAATAGGGGCGTGTCCGAATGTAAAGCGGGACAGAAGTGCAGTAGCTGAGCTCCACTTCTACCTCATACTTCTAACTATCCTGCTATAGTGGCTGACGCTTTTAATACTATACTCCGAGCGGTGCCTCTCCAGTTTGCAGCAACTCCTGTCAGAAACAGGTACAGAAACAGGTACATGCTTTGCAGGACAAGACCGTGAACATGGAGAACAGACTTCGCTGCACCAACCTGTGGGTGGTGGGTCTCCCTGAATGGGCCGAGGGCACCAAACCTGCAGCAATTGCTGAGGGGTTTCTTGCCACCCTTCTAGGCCTAACAGATCTCCCGCCCACATTTCTGAACTGAAGCGGCCACAGGCTTTAGGGACAGCCCTCCGGTGTGGCCATGAAAAGGCTGGAACAGCAGTGCGGGCTCCAGTAACAGCCCAACTGAAGTGGCCACAGGCTTTAGGGACAGCCCTTCCGGTGTGGCCACGAAAAGGCTGGGAGAGCAGTGCGGGCTTCAGGAACAGCCCAGGATTTGGTGACCCCTGGCAAATCATCATTCGACACCCGAGGGGGTCACGACCCCCAGTTTGAGAACCACTGATCTACATAGATCAATGCAAGGGCACATGGAAAACAATTGTTTTCTATGTTCCCTGTTCACACATACACAAGCAGTGATGTGTGCTTTTGTGGAATTAAAGCTTTTTTACTCATCGCAGTTCCCCTCAACGCATGTCACTGCAGCGCATTGCAACACGCTATGGCGCAAAGAGCTAAATCATGTATAATTTTGATACATTTTAATTAGTAAAATAAATAAATAGTGTGATGTTTGAAATTATGCATCACACATTCCCTACTCGACTAAAACCAGCATGCATGCTAAAATGGTGTGAACAAGACCTAAAAAAAATCAAACTGGGCCCTGCAAATAAAAGAGATAAATGTGCCTCTCCTACCTTCCCTGCATTCAATAGAAATAGAGTGCATAAGGGGTAAAACCACTGTCAGGTTTTTATTTCCATCTGTGCGCGGATCGGGCAGATTTCTTCCTTATGATACCCTGTCACTAACAAGAAGTAATGGGAAATCTCTTACATGGGCACAAAGAAGTAAAAAAAAAAGTAAATAGGAAGTGGTTAGAACTTTTATTGAGGTGTTGCTTGGGTTTTCCTGCCCGGATGGCATTTTTTCTTCTATTTCTTGTTCTGGTGTCACAGGGCTTTACAATGACCTATGAAATACACCTAATTACATTTTCTAATTATAATTCTTCCACCCTAATATAGGTTATATTTCAGCTTCTAAGTTTGGTTATTCCAATTTAAAGGGTGCATATTTGTCCAAGGTCAGTGTCTCATAGAGCACTAAAACATGAGGATCATCTAGGGTCCAGGAATGGCAGCGCCCCTATTATTGTCGTTACTGGCTCTGAAATCACTAAACTCTGCAGCTCTGACAGATATTGATATATTACTAGTCTAAATCTCATTAAAGACCCTAAATCACATTTAAAAGGATTAAAAGGTGCCTTTGGTTTTTAAGAAGTATTGCTATATAATGACTGCTCCTCTATAATACTTTAACTTTGAAATAGAGCACTTAAAATTTCAACACCTTAGAGAATGCATACTCCATGCCCTTAGTACAGAGAGCTTAGAGAACAATAGATCAAAAGATGTGTTTTTGGATTCTGGACACGTAATCAGAACTGTTCTACCCTAATAACTACATGAAGCAAAAAAATTAAATAATGCCAACAAAATAATTTGATATGGTTCAGCATTCTCATTGGGTTAATAATAGTTGTTTAGGTGTGCAATTTCATACTGACATCCAATACTCCATTTGGTGTCCAATGCTCCATTTAGTGTCAAATGCTATATTTAATTGGTGCAAAATCAATAAAGTCAAAGATATTTAATTATAAATCTTAACAAGACAAATAATTTTACCTTCTAAAATGAGCCCTTCATACCCATCATAAGTATTACAAGCATTTTCATAGTATCTAGGGGAGGCTGGATCTAAGGAGCTGCTGGGGTGATCTGCACCCCCCAGATTTTAGTACGGCCTTCCCCCTTAGGAAGAGTGGCAATCAGTAGGGCCAATCCTATAATGAAGCACCAACCTAGCACAGCTGAAAGCACAACAGCCACTGTCAGTTAAATGTTCAGCAGGAGGCCAGCTCTGCCACAAATTGTGTAGGTAGGGTGCAGCATTGTGCAGCGGCAATAATTCACACAGGCAGATGCACTTACAGTTAGAGCAACGTGAACAGGTATCAGCCAGAGTGACAGTGTCTGTGGAGAGGGACAGAGTGCAGCCTGCCCATCTCATGCCCAGTCAAGAAGATGTCCAGAAGAGAGGAGACCCTATATTTTCCCTCCTCGTCTGGAATCTTTCCCTGCCGCTGGTACTGTCTCTAACAGACAAGGTACCTTTCCCTGCACTACCCACTTGCATAAAGCTCTGCCTGACCCAAGATGGCTACCATCATCCCACCGGATTGCTTCCCCAGGAAACCATAGAGGAACCAGGTTCCTCCTGGCTTCCTCTTCAGCTGCAGGGCCGCTGCGAGTAAGCACCACCTGCAGCGAAGTAAACAAACTGCACCTGACTACAAGTGGTTAACCGGAACTTCAGGAGAGTAAATCTCCTCAACAAAGAAAAAAAAATGAATGGCTTCATTTCACCCCTTACTCTAGTTCCCCCAAAAGTGTATTCTGCATGTTTCTGGTGTCATGCTTAAAAAAAATTATAAAAAATACACAATTAAAAATATTTAATTTTCTTCATCATATGTGAGGAGCAGCCAGATTCAGTCACATGTTGGCTACTGTTTGCCAAGAAGTTACTGTCTTTTTGGCTTCAGGCATTGAATGAAAAATAAATAAATAAAAATTTAAAGCAGAATGCCATTCTAGATTTATGGTAACCTGGAGTGCTTGAATTGACTTTTCTAACTCTGATTTTTATGCTTTGTTCTTGTAGCCAAATGTCAGGAAGTAAAGAAGTGTGATCCAGCATCTGGCCCACCCCTTCATTTTATTTTTTATTTTTTTCATGACATCTGGTAAGTTACAGCTGACATGCACCTTGTGGTACTACTATTAGGAAGTCGTGAGTCACATCTGCCATTATACGGATGTTTTACTGCTGCTGCTGATGGTTTAAGGATGTAATTCATGCTGGAATAGATGCTAATTGAAACTGTGGCTTTATCTTTGCTGATGTCATGGTCCCTTACCTTACTGTATTGTGTGAATACTTTTTGCTTTCTCCCACCTCATATGTTCTTTTATGTTTAGAAAGCTAAATAAACGTTATTCTTAAAACAATAAAAATAAATAGATGGCAATGCAATGTACTGTACACTGAATAACCCCACAGCATTTCTAGAACGGCTAAAAAGGGTCACTAAAGGAAATATATTTTTTAGCTAAATAGCTTCCTTTACCCTACTGCAGTCCTGGTTTCATGTCCTCATTGTTCGTTTTTGCTCTGATGTTGCTGTAATTGTTCTCTGTTCTGGACACTTCCTGGTTTTCTGTTTCCTGAGGACCACAGTACTGGGAGATTCTAGTTTCATTTTCCAAACCATCACTGATCTATGGCTCTATACAGCACACAGGCAGGATAACATGCAAAAACGAAAGTAGATGCAAAAACGAAACTACAGGTACATTATATGATTGATTTTTATCTATTTTTAATCAATTTTAAAAGGAATCAGTTAACTATTATGTCTCTATACCCTGTAAACAGTCATTTCAGTAAAAAATATTTTTTCCTTTACAACTCCTTTAATCACTTTTAATAGCATGAGAGAGAACCCAGCAGGTGCAAGTGTCCCCTCCACTAATAGGAAATACTGTATCTACGTCATGCAGACAGTAATGTGGAAACCGGAAGAATGACTCCAGGAAGTAAACAGAAGAAGAGAGAAGGAATGTCATGTGACCACAAATTCAATCAAAGTGGTTGTTAAGCCACTTCTATAAAAAAGCTCCCATCCCCTCTGTCTTATAACAATAATTAAAAAAAACGGGGTGAACAGATATCTGCGCTAACTAGAAAAACAATAGTATTAGTACAAAGCGGCTAGCACAGTGTGTAGATAAAGCAAACAAAAACAATAGAGTCCAATAGTGCAGCGATCCAGTGAATAAAAAATTATAATAATATGAATATGAATATAAAAGTCCAAATAAGTATGATCATCAATGAAGTTGAAATAAAGGACCTCCAACCAAGCTTCAGTATGCAGACAAGGAAACACACCACATCCTTGTGCAATCAGTCTGCTTACCAGAAAGACATCATTATGGGCATGGAAATCAAATGATGCATAGGTCAGTGGCAGTCTCACTCCAAACAGGATGTATGGATAAAAATGATGGTCCACAAACAGCGTCAAAGGTAAAGGACGTCCAGAACTCACAAATGTTCAATAGCCATCCAGGCCCATAATAGGCCTACATGGGCCTGGATGGCTTTTGAACATTTGTATATATTTGGGCGTGCTTGTATCTTTGGCCACGCCTCTGATTATATCCACATAGGATGAAACATGTTAGGCTGGCCGATACAAGTTCGCTATGAGCCGCGGAGTTCTTATCTGTTTTGATGCCTGTTTGTTCCTGTAAGTACCATACAATAAACTGCATGTTGCTTTTACCTACGGGCTTCACTATTGCTGTTTCCTCTCTGCATTTTTGGTTACACTCCTGCTGATGAACGCAATGTACACTTTTGGGTCCTCGTGAGTTCTGGATGTCCTTTACTGCCACTGACCTATGCATCATTTGATTTCCATGCCCATAATGATGTCTTTCTGGTAAGCACAAAGATGTGGTGTGTTTCCTTGTCTGCATACTGAAGCTTTGGTGGAGGCCCTTTATTTCAACTTCATTGATGATCATACTTATTTGGACTTTTATATTCATATTATTATTATTATAATTTTTTATTCATTATCACAATAATTGCCCCTGTGCCTGTGTTATAAAATAAAAATGCTTATCTGTACCGATAACATCATCTTTCTGCTCTCAGGTGTCTCTTTTCTCCTCTGTCCGGCTGACCGTTCCAGTGGGCGGAGCCGAGCACTGCCACTGACGTCAACTGGGGAGGAGAGGAGAGAGACAGCCGAGGAGTGATCGCAGGGAGCCACTGTTTTATCGGTACATATAAGCAAATTTATTATATAACACAGACACAGGGGAACTTATTGTTATACTACAGAGGGGATGTGAGCTTTTAATATTAAATATGAAAGCAGCAGGAGCGGAGGGGGGCGGGCTCTGACACAAGCAGACATTCAGGGAGGGGAGGGGGAGAGGATCGAGGAGAGGACACAGGAGACAGAGAGCAGACCTGCGGATGATGGAGGCATGTAAACTGACCACGGTGTCAGGGCTCAGTAGCCATGAAAAAACGTGGTCAGTTTACAGAGGGGAGGGGATAGCCAGGCAGGATCAGCCAGGTTTTTTAGGTGTGACAGTGGGCAAAATGACACAGCACATGCTGTGTAACATGCTTTAAGGGAACAGGATCTGTTTTTTCTTTTTTTTTAGTTAAAGCGGAGGTCCACCCTAATTTTTTTTTTTACATAAACAGTCTTCTTAAATTATATTAAAAAACATTTGAAAAAAATGTTTTTTTTACTTACCAGAAATGGCTGTTGCTAGGCAGTCGTTCTAATCCGCCACTTCCTTCTCCGCTGAGCTGTTCCTTCTCTTCATCCCTCGCGTGGTGTTCTGGGATGGAAATGGAGGCGCGCTGTCTTCTGGGACCTGTGTGTCCCAGAACACAGTCGGCCATTCACAAAGCCCGCGCGACTCGCGCATGCACAGAAGGAAACAGGCAGTAAAGCCGCAAGACTCCACTGACTGTTTCCATTAGATAGAATGGCGGTGCCGGCACCTGATCCGATGGACGGATCGGCCTCTGGGGGCCGACGTCACAGGCTCCCTGGACAGGTAAGTATCCTTATTAAAAGTCAGCACCTCAGAAGACGAACAGCTAATTCGAAACGTACGTCAGGCCTGTACGTGTGACGTCACTTCCGGGTGTACGAGAGGTGGTTTGGCTGGAACGCACGCCACCACCTAGGACACACACGCTATCACTCTGTGTAGCTAGGCTGAGCCGGCATCTAGGGCGAATTGAAGCCAGCCAATTCAGCTACGAGTGATTTCAGTTATCCTCTTTATTTTTTATCATTGGTGGCCTCTGCCCACCTGCCCGCAGGGGATTACCGTCTGACTGGCAGCCAGCCCGCACACCTTAATACCAGCCAGTAGGTGCGGACATTGCCATTCAATATTATTATTTTTTATGAGTTTTTTACTTTTATTATTTTTTAATGTTGCTTGTGAGTGGTTTGTATCCACATGCTTTTTGAATAAACCAGCGTTTTTACAAGATCAAGCTGTCAAAACTTTATTACACCATCGGAGCCCCCTGTATGTGCTTTTTTCCTATCTGAGGAACCAAGGGAACCACACCAACTGGATCTACAGCAACACCATACACGCTTAGGAGGAGGGATCCAGCAGCATCTAACAGCAGTGGCCTCCTGAAACCCCCGATATATGCGGATTACCCCAAGAGGGGACCTCTATCTGGTGAGTGGGGTAGCCTGAGGGGAGCACCGGGAGCACTCGGAGTTGTGTGACAGAGGCACCACTTTCACACCCACCTGTCTGCTGGACTTCTTTCCAAACTACCAAGATTTTCTGTATATTTTCCTATGGTTTCGATTACAGAAAGAAGAATGTTGAACTATATATTTACTTGACAAAATATTTTTTTTTGACAGTTTGTGCAATGTTTTTCCCAGGATGGACATTCTATTCCACATTTTATACATGTATGTTATAATTAGTGTACATTTATAGTCCACCCACTGCTCCATCTGGGGCACGCTTACAGCAATAACCCCCCCCCCCTTTTTTCCTGTTAAGGGGACAGGAGCCTACCTAGTATTATTGCGCCCGGACAGATTGTGTCTAAATAGAGGCGTGGATGATCGATTGGGTTGAGTTGTATGTGATTTATGCACCTAGCTGTATTCTTGTTACATCTAACTGTTACCATACAGCAGGGGTTTATTATCAAGAATATAGTATCTGCAGTTGATACCCCATATATAGCTACCTAAGTATAGAATGTTATACACTGTGGGTTAGTGCAGTGAATAGCATATTTTGTGTATTAGTACACACTGTATTCTATCATTCTACCAGTAGCACATATTAACTGCGGACTTTCATTACTGTAGTCTCTTGAGGAGTATTGTCAGAACACACTGCATACCCAGCGTCCTATCAGGGGGTTGTGATATATACCTCTCATCTAGCTCTTCACATAGTGCTTACATAGCAGCGCCAACACCCCTATCCATATATCTATTAGCTACAGTGTATGTAGCTGCTGACTTTAAAAAAAAAAAATTTCAGCTGGAACACCGCTTTACCAAACTCTTTAAATAAAATAAGCATTTTGATGTTTGTTTGTTTTTTCATACCAGCACTTAGTTGAAGGAGGTGTGGCTAATAATAGTTGAATTTTAAATGAAATAAACAAGATAAGACCCTTTTCACACTGAGGAGTTTTTCAGGCGCTAAGACTAGAGCCTAAATACCGCCTGAAAAACTCCTGCCCTGCAGTCTCAGTGTGAAAGCCTGAGTACTTTCACACTGAAGCGATGCGCTGGCAGGACCACTCCAAAAGTCCTGCCAGCAGCATCTTTGGAGCGGTGAGTTTACCGCTCCTCCACAGTGTTGCAAGCAACGGCGTTTAAATAAACGCCGTTACGTAACGATTGGCCTCCTGTGGGTAACTAGAAATCTACCTGGTTACTTTTACCCTCTCGGCAACGCTGTTCCCACTACATTGGCGGCGTTACCGAGATTAAAGCCCCTCCCCCCGCCGTCGCCTAATTAATCACCGTGCGGGGAACATTACAGCTTTCATTTGAATAGCTGTCTGTTCCGTGCCGCGTATAGACACTCCCCCTTGCTCGGGATTGGACGGGTGACCTGTCTATCAAAGTGCAGATCACCCGTCCAATCCCAAGCAAGGGGGAGTGTCTATACGCAGCGCGGCGGGGAACAGACATCTATTCAAATTAAATCTGTAATGTTCCCCGCACGGTGATTAACTAGGCGGCGACGGCATCTAGGTATGGGGAGACACATGGCTGCATACTGTATGTGGGGGGGGGGGAGACACATGGCTGCATACTGTATGTGGGGGGGGGGAGAAGACACATGGCTGCATACTGTATGTGGGGGGGGGAGAAGACACATGGCTGCATACTGTATGTGGGGGGGGAGAAGACACATGGCTGCATACTGTATGTGGGGGGGGGAGAAGACACATGGCTGCATACTGTATGTGGGGGGGGGAGAAGACACATGGCTGCATACTGTATGTGGGGGGACATGGCTGCATACTGTATGTGGGGGGACATGGCTGCATACTGGATGTGGGGGGCAGGCCCAGCAAATGCAATACTGTGTACAATTATTAATATCATCATCACACTCCACCTGCCCAGGCAGCAATACTGTACAATATAGATTCAGTGTGCACTGCAGCAGTGTCACTCACACTGCAAACTGAATCTATATTGTACAGTATTGCTGGGCACTGGAGTGTGATGATGATATTAATAATTGTACACAGTACGAAATGTTCTAAAATACTGTATATAGTGTTTTTATTCTTCAATCAGTTAATATAAACATCTTTGATACTAAAGATGTTATAGAACGTAACTGCATTGTAGAATATAAAAAAAAAAAATCTCAGTTACTTTTCCGAGTAACTAGTTACTTTGCTAATAAAGTAACTGAGTCACTAACTCAATTACTTTGAGTTACTAATTGTAACTAGTTACTTTTTTAAAGGAAGATGAACAACACTGCTCCTCCACCACTCCCTACCATTGAAAACAATGGGACGCCGCGGCTATACTGCCGGCAATGCGCCTCTGCAAATGCGCATTGCCGGCGGTATTAACCCTTTTTCGCCCACTAGCGGGGATTAAAACCGCACCGCTAGCGGCCGAATACCGCTGCAATTCCGTCAGTATAGTGCTGCTAAAAATAGCGGTGCTATACCGCCACCGCACCTCCCGCCCCAGTGTGAAAGGGGTCAAAAGGTTTGTTTATGTTTATGGACAACTAAGTGGAAGTTTTAGCCATTATCCAAAATGATTAAATATTTGAATTATATAATTTTGAATAATAAATTCTGATGCACAGCTGGCATTCCTCTGAGTAATCCAATAGAGGAAAAAAGATAGGTAGATCTTAAATGACTAATTTCACTTCAGGTACAATATATAAACATATGGCAGTGATTTACATAAGCACAAAGAGAAAGAAAGCTCTCTCCGTATATTCATATGGTAAACCATTGGAAAAAAAAAACATCAATTACTTTGTTCTCCCTTCTCTGTTCACTAATAATATTCAGATTTTTTTTCGGTTGTTCTCACCTTTCATACTCACATCTGTTTGTCTGAAGTTTCCATTGTCTGGTCATGGCTGGCTTTTATTATCTTGTCTATTGGTATGAGATGCCATTAGGATTTCAAAAATGTCACAAACAGTGACAATGAGGATTGAATAGTCTGTTTTATGTCAAAACACTTTTAAACTAGAAAATTGTAAGTAGTATAATTAGCTGTCTTCAATGCAATACCCATTTGTATGGCCATTTCTGCACTTTGTTTTCAACCTCTCTATTGTTTTTTTGTTTTTTTTCTCGTTATAATAGTGGTGTAATAAAAAAGTAACATAAGATGTTCTGACACATTGATTATGAAAGTTAAAGATATTGGCAAGTTGTCTTCTTTAAATTAATTGTTTTGCCATCACTAATGCGTTATCTGCGAAATGATAACTCTAGAAAACAAAATGTAACACATCTGAAAAAATAAAATATATAAAGAGCTTATATACAAAGAAAAGGAGCTGCTGCTCCAGGTGTATGATGTGGAATATCCAGCCCCGGCCCGCTTCCATTGGAAACTTGTTAGAAATGAAATGGCTGCACATCCAGGAATCCCAATTGCCTTTTATTGTTCAAAGTGATAACACCAAAGACACCAACACAAGGTCACCTAGACGCGTTTCACACAAACATCATTACCATTAAGCACAAGATGTTTGTGTGAAACGCGTCTAGGTGACCTTGTGTTGGTGTCTTTGGTGTTATCACTTTGAACAATAAAAGGCAATTGGGATTCCTGGATGTGCAGCCATTTATTTTCTTACATATATAAAGAGCTTGATTTGTAAGGATTTAGAAGACCAGAGAAACAAGGATAAGGTGCACCCATAGGCTCAATATAAATAGCTCATTTTAATTTGAACCACTTGCCTACTGGGCACCTTTACCCACTTCCTACCTAGGCCAATTTTCAGCTTTCAGCGTTGTCACACTTTGAATGACAATTGCGCGGCCATTTGTTTATCATTTGTTTCACACAAATAGAGCTTTATTTTGCTGAAATATAATCACCACTGGGTTTTACATTTTTTGCTAAATAAATGAATAAAGACTGAAAAAGTTGAAAAAATTAGTTTTCATAATTTGTTATAAAACTTTACAAACGGGTAATTTTTCTCCTTCACTGATGTGCGCTGATGATGCTGCACTGATGAGGCACTGATGGGACAGCACTGATGGGACAGCACTGATGGGCATTGATGGGGTGGCACTGGTGAGCACTATTGAGGAGGCACTGGTGGGCACTGATGAGGCTGCACTGATAGGTGGCACTGTTGGGCACTGATAGGCAGCACTGATGGGCATACATAGGTGGCACTGGTAGGCCACACTGATTGACAGCCCTGATGGGCACTTATTGGCAGCACAGGTGGGCACTGATTGGCAGCACTGATGGGCACTGTTGGGACTGCACTAATAATCAGGACACTGATAATCAGTGCCCTAATTATCAGTGTACATGTCCCTTTTAAAGAAGCCAGTTATCGTCTCTATTCTCCTCTCCTCATGCTGTCAGCATAAGGAAAGGAGAGCCGATAACCAGCTTCTGTTTAGATTCGTGATCAGCTGTGATTTGACACAACTGATCATGTGGTAAAGAGCCGCTGGATCATGTGGTAAAGAGTCAGACACTGTGATCACAGAGCGCCCCACCTGTGCCCACATCGGGAGTGATCCCAGGAAGCCGTCATATGACGGCCTCCTAGAACTAGCCAACCAAGCTGTAGCCGTCATTTGGCTATAGCATGGTCGGCAAGTGGTTAAAGAGAGTCTTAAACTGTGGTAGAAGTTCCCCCAAAAAAACATAGACAGAAGGCAGAGGGCTAGTCACCAGTATTTCCTGTAGGCTTCCTGCAGCTGGTCATTTCCCCATTATTGATGAATTTCTAGTTCTGTACTATGTGGCAAAGGATTCCCAGAGAACCATGGGTTACCTAAAGAGAAAGCAGTGTCAAATGGTTTATCTCCTGGCTGGATCAGCATGTGAAAACAAAATAAAAATAATTAAAAGGAAACTTTTGCAGCCATCATATCTAAGAACTGGTAAGCTACAACATATTTAATTTTTGTTTTGAGGTTTAATACTGCAATAAAGTAGTAATACATTCAAAAGCAAATATTATAGTGCAGTTTACCAATTCTTAGATGTGATGGCTGCATTTGTTTTCCTTAAAGACTTACTTTATTTTATATTCACCAGGTGATCCTCCCAGTAAGTCATCTGAACAAGCTGTCCTGCAGATGTACTAATTAGAGTTGAGGCAAACCATGTACCACTGACAGGGTTTCTTACAATGAACAGGTAAAAAAAATAAACTGTGCAAGAAAACAGGTAAAGTGAAAAAAAAGTGCCTCAACTCTATATGTGTGTAGAAAGATGCTTGGCTAAATAGAGAGCAAATTAGAACACAGTGTTGCAGCTGCTCTCTACACCCTTTTGATCATTACACAGGTGGGCCTGCACACATGCTGGACGTGTATGGGGTGTTGGGTTCAGTGGACCTAATAAGTGCAGGGGCTGTATTCATAAAGAGACTGGGCTCCATCATTAGCCAGCTGAAGAAACTAGGGCAAAGGACTGTTATGTTAGATAGCTGCTGTAATAGGACTTCATTTGCTGCCACAAGTAAGGGGAGACTTCCACCATAAGACCTGGGTCTCAGTATAGTTATGATATTTCTAGAGTGCACTCCAAGGTCTCGTACACACCACAGGACATGTCCGATGAAAACGGTCCACGGACCGTTTTCATCGGACATGTCCGCTCGGAGATTTCAGTCTGATGGCTGTACACACCATCAAACCGAAATCCCCGCGGACAGAGAACGCGGTGACGTAGACGACACCGACGTTCTCTATTGCGCGAGTTCAATGCTTCCACGCATGCGTCAAATCAATTCGACGCATGCGCGGGATTTCGGTCCGCTGGTTAGACGTACTAACCAGCGGACATGTCCGACGGACAGCTCTCCAGCGGACAAGTTTTAGCATGCTAAGAAACTTTTGTCCGCTGGATATCTGTCCGCTAGCCTGTACACACGATCGGATCTGTCCGCTGAAACTGGTCCGCGGACCAGTTTCAGCGGACATGTCCGGTCGTGTGTACGAGGCCTAACAGCATAGTTACTGGCAGGAAAGCGGGAGGGGGGTTCCTCCATTGACATTGTTTGCTGGCTGAATCAAACATCTACCTTTCTATGACTAGCCTTAGACTGTGTAAATGGTTTATTCTTCTCTGTAAAGTCCTTTGTCAGTGCTTTATAAATGAGTAAAATGGATATATTCACTTTCAAAATTTGTTATGTAAATCCCTTAAATTGTATGTGTAGAAAAGTAGAGCTGTGGGACTTTAAATGAGTGGGCCCCTCCCTGGGAATGGGAGTATATAGTAGACTTTGAGCAGCCAGTGGTTCATTTGTTTGATTTAAGCACAAGGAAGTACATACTGAATTCACACACGTTACCTTCATCGTTGGGAGCTCAGCTATCCTCTTTTGGTATGTCTCTCTCCCCCTTTTTTGGTTTTATATTACATACACCCCCCTCATGAAGTCCCCTTGTGGGAACACATAGACCTTTTTTCACATTTCACACACCTTACATTTCTACACATTTAATTAAACTTTCCTTTTTTGACATACGTTTTTTCTCAGGAACACTATGCACTTTTTGTGCACACATAGGGGCAAATCCACAAAAACGTAGCCTAACTTAACTTTTACCATTTAAGTTACACTGGCGGAAAATTTCTACCTAAGTGCCCGATCCACAAAGCACTTACCTAGAAATTTTCGGCCGTGTAACTTAAATGTCTCCGGCGCAAGGCGGTCCTCTTCTGCAGGGGGCGAAGACAATTTAAATGAGGCGCGCTCCCACGCCGGCCGTACTGCGCATGCTCGTGACGTCATTTTCCCGACGGGCAGTGCGCGAAATTACGTTACGCCGGGCTTTGTGGATTGCGACGGGACAATAAAGTTGTGTCGGGTAAAAAAAAAGTTATGCGCCGAAAAATAAAATTCAAAATTTAAAAAAAATAGCGGCGATCGGAAAAAAGGTCTGTTTTTACAAGGTGTAACTAGTTTACACTTTGTAAAAGCATCCCTAATTTTACGTATGCAAACGTAAACTTACGCAGAAAAAACAAAGCTGAAAAGCTTTGTGGATCTCCGTAAGTCCTCATTTGCATACGCAAAGCGGCATTTCAACGCGAAATGCCCCCAGCGGCGGATGCGGTACTGCAGCCTAAGATCTGACAGTGTAAGTGTCTTACAGATGTCAGATCTTCTGCCTATATTTGGAAAACTGCTTCTGAGGATCAGTTCCAAAGATAGGCACAGGGATACGCAGGCTGAACAGCAGTTCCGCCTGCGTATCCCTTTTGAGGATTTGGCCCATAGTTCATTGGATCACGCTGTGACCACCATGATGTGCTCTGGATGCTGTTCTCCGTCCTTGGAGGGTTCCCCGTCTCAACCCCGGGGGGAGACATCATGCCTGTCACCCCCAATCTCCCTGGCAGACACCGGGCTTGGCCTTGGGGTTATGTAGTGAGTATCTAAGTTTGTCCCCGCTTTGTTGGGACACAGTCTCTTTGTCCCCCCTTATTTTAAGGGTATCTTTATAAATTCTTGTCCATTTCCTTTCCAATATATTACGTTACAACACTCCTGATGAATGGCTGTAATGCCAGGAAACGCGTAGAGTGCCACTAGATGCCCTAAGTTATCTGTCCCTATTATATTATGTTTTTTAACCCATTTATTTTATGTATAATTATTATGTGAATTGCCATTTGTATTGCATGCTATGTAGCAGCATATTTAGTGTAAGTCATGTGACTACCTATTTATTTTGATACAATGTAACAATAAATGATGTTCTCTAATATTTAA
Organism: Rana temporaria; assembly: GCF_905171775.1. NCBI lineage: Eukaryota > Metazoa > Chordata > Amphibia > Anura > Ranidae > Rana > Rana temporaria. The sequence continues at coordinate 464,198,997 of NC_053490.1, read as the reverse complement.
TGTTTCTGTTCATATATGACATGGCGGTTGCCTCATTTAAAGTCCCACAGCTCTCCTTTTCTACAAATCAATTTAGGGATGGAGGTCGCCATGTGTGCCATAGTGTGTGTGCCAGGTCACATCCAATTCACTGCCCTTAAATTTTATATGCCCAAAATCCCCTACACATCAGTTATAAATGTACATATAATGGCCTCTGCCCAATAATAACTTACGATCAAGGTTACACAAATGAAGAAATCTGGACGACTGCTTACCAGGGATCTTCCAAATACAAGTATATAGTTATTCATAACAAACAGTATCCATAAAAAAGACAAAAAACATAAATGGGGAGGGGGGGAGATGGTTGAGGCGTTTCACACTATATTAGTGCTTCCTCATAACTCCAAGCAGAGTCCTGTGATTTGTACTTACCTGGAGCAGTGGGTCTGTGTTGATTATAATCAAGGTTAGTTTGCACTATTCAGACACCTTGGAGGATTCTGTAGATGAAAATGTTCTGATCTTTATTTTACCTTGCGTATTCCATCCTTTAATATGGATTGTATTACTTTGGGAATTAGAGAATTGAAAATAAAATACTGAGAATTATCCAGGACACAGCAAGAAAACAATCAATTGCACACTGTGAACTCCTTCCAGGAGCAACCTTCAACCGGAACTGTTCAGTGAACCACAAGTACCGTAGCCTAATCATGTACTGTATTTATTCCTTGTCCTTGTCTGATTGCAGCTTCAAATCACAAGTAATGCCCTTTATTTGTGTTCTGTTTATTTAAAGTCAAATTATTTCATTAAGTTTGCTGTTTCAAGTTACATCTTGCTGAGAATCATGGAATGTATAATATTCTGGGTATAAATTCATAGTGCAACTCATTGGACAGGCATCTAGGATGAGGGGCTAAACATTTATAATGCATGGCAATAAAATGTTTGCATTCTTGACTACTTTAAAATGAAACTATTGTATGATAGTAACTATTTCCTAACTAAGAAATATTAATATATAGGTAATCCTAATTGGGAATTTGTTTTTTCATTTTGGATAGAGTAACGCTCGGTTCACACTGCTGTGACATGGGATCCAACTTGTGAGACCCCAAGTTGCTTGACATGTCAAATTCAATGTTTTCCTATGAGAGCTGTCTTAACTGATACTACACAAGTCGCTGACTTTAGAAAAGGTTCTTGTACTACTTTGGTCTGACTTGGGTGTGATTTCAGCCCTTGTACAGGCTCCTAAATAGCATCCAAGTCAGATCAAGTCTGAAGGAAGTCACAGGCAAAGTCCTATGACTTTGTCGTTGCAGCAGTGTGCACCGAGCCTAAGGCCCCATACACACGAGAGAATTTATCCGCGGATACGGTCCAGCGGACCGTTTCCGCGGATAAATCCTCTCGAGGATTTCAGCACATTTCTATGCGATGGCGTGTACACACCATCGCATTGAAATCCGCGCGGAAATCCTCTGGCGATGACGTGTCGCGCCGTCGCCGCGATTATGACGCGGCGACGGGCGCGACGCTGTCATATAAGGAATTCCACGCATGCGTCAAATCATTACAACGCGTGCGGGGAATCCCTTTGGACGGATGGATCCGGTGAGTCTGTACAGACGAGCGGATCCATCCGTTGGGATGGATTCCAGCAGATGGATTTGTTGTGCATGTCAGCAAATATCCGATCTGCTGGAATCCATCCCAGGGGAGATTTATCCGCGGAAAAAGATCCGCTGGCGTGTACACACCATAGGATCTATCCGCAGAAACCCATTTGCTGGGATTTATCTGCGGATGGATTCTATGGTGTGTACGGGGCCTAAGGCCGCGTACACACGATCAGTCCATCCGACGAGAACGGTCCGAAGGACCACTTTCATCAGTTAACCGATGAAGCTGACTGATGGTCTGATGTGCCTACACACCATCGGTTAAAAAACGATCGTGTCAGAACGCGGTGACGTAAAACACACGACGTGTTATTGTCCAGACAGACAAGGTCTAAGGAGGTCAATGCATAAGTTGGCATTTGAAAAAGAACACATATAGTAGATTGAGATAAGGAACTGTTCACAACCCTCTACTCTCCAGCCATAAATCTTTTTTGGTGCCACAAGCTTTGGATATTTATCCAGCAGTCCTTGTATTACATGAAGAATAAGCCATATAAGATGTGGGCGTTTCTTTTGAAGAGCACTCTAGCCAAGGTTGGAATGTAATGTAAGTGTAAAATGCATGTATTGTGGTTAAAACTTTATACATAAATTCAAGACACATTTATGCTAAAATACAATTACTATGTATTTCAGAAGTGGTATTTTCCTGAAGAAGAATCTGTTAATGCTTACACTTTGAAACGCGTTGGACATCCCCACTTACTGGAAACCATCTCTATTGCATAATTGATGGCGAAACAGCAAGTACCTGGAGAATACCACTTCAACATGCTCTGATACTTTTGTAAATTTAACAATACTATACAATGTGATGAAATACTGGTTTACTGTTTTTAACAATATCTTATTAAAAATTATTTTTAATTAACAATGAAGGACATTTGTGTAAACTATAATTAATTCTGGTTAAATTGCCTTTAAAATCCCAATACGAGGTTTACAAAACAAATACGTTTAAAGGGATGATGGCAATCACACACTCAATTAAATGAGTCTCTTTTTGGGATGTGGAATTGTTGTCTACAGCAAACACTGATGTTAATGTCATATTGTAAGCTACACAGCAAAAGCAGAATCTCACTGTGAATACTAATGAACTCATTTTCTCCACATATTTTGAAGGGCTTCTTCATTGTTTAACGTAATGTGTATTTTGGGCTATGCTCCCTGCTGTCAATATTCTTTGTAGTAAGAACACAGTCTAAGTAGCCTTAGAGAGTCCAGATGTCTGTAAATACCAATTATCGAGAATTGCAATGAGTTTAAGCCATTGCTCTAATGTAAAGATGGTCCCAGGGTCTTCCAGTTTGTTAGAACACTTTTAATGTACACACAGACTAGAAAACGTGTTTTAAGAAAGCTTCCTTTAATCAATAAACAAGACTGATACATAATATTCCCTTCATTATTGTAATGAAGATGCCTAATGGGTCAGCACTTATACCTTGTAAGCACTGGAGTCCTTGGTCCCACCAAGATGCTATGGAAACAACATACACAGAGGTTCCAAGTTCTCCCTGTGCTTGTGTGAGTTTTCTCTGTGTACTTTGGTTTTCCCCTAAACTCTGTGGGCCAGATTCTCAAAGGCGTTACGACGGCGCAACACCATTAGCGCCGTCGTAACACCTCATCTGGCCCCGGGTATCTATGCGACTGATTCTCAGAATCAGTTGCGCATAGGTACCCATTAGATCTGACAAGCGTAAGGCTGTTACGCTGTCAGATCTTAAAAGTAATTTTTTTTCCCGCCGCTAGGTGTCGCATCGTCGCTTTTCCCCGTCGTCTATGCAAATTAGGTAAGTACGGCGATTCCCGAACATACGCGAGGTCGACGCAGCGAATTAACGTCGTTTGCGTAGCGTACCCGACGCGTAAGGTTGCCCCTGCTAATTAGCAGGCGCAACCAATGTTAACGATGGCCGTCGTTCCCGCGTCGAATTAAAAAAAAAATACGTTGTTTGCGTAAGACGTCCGTGAATGGCGCTGGACGCCATTTACGTATACATCTAGGCAAATGACGTCGGGGCAACGTCATTTAGCGCAATGCACGTCGGGTAATTTTCCCGACGGAGCATGCGCAGTACGCTCGGCGCAGGAGCGCGCCTAATTTAAATGGTGCCCTCCCCATTTGAATTGGGCGGGCTTGCGACGAGCAATCTAACGCTACACCGCCGCAAGTTTACAGGTAAGTGTTCTGAGAATCAGGATGTAAACCTGTAGACCTGCGGCGGTGTAACGTAGATCTCATATATTACGCTGCCCAGGAGCAGCGCGAATGTATGAGAATCTGGCCCTGTGTGTGTATATACTGTGTGTATAATGTTTGTGTATATTGTATGGCCCCATAATCTATTGCTTGGGGCTCCATAATCTCCTATTGCCCAGGGGCCCCATAATCTCCTATTGCCCCGGGGCCCCATAATCTCCTATTGCCCCGGGACCCCATAATCTACTATTGCCCAGGGGCCCCATAATCTCTTATTCCCCGTGAGGCCCCATGAGTTGTCAGGCCGCCCCTGGACATGGCAACACATCAACTCATTACATACTGTATACTCAATGGTATGTGCTTCCTCGGTTGGGGCTTCCTATGCAGTGCCTTGGAAAAGTATTTATACCCTTTGAAAGTTTCCACGTTACAACCACAAACGTAAATTTCTTTTATTAGGAGAGTTTGTGATAGACCAACACAAAGTGGCACACAATTGTGAAGTGGAAGGAAAATAATAAATGTTTTTCAAAATATTTTTTATAATAATAATGTGAAAAGTGTGGCGTGCATTTGTATTCAGCCCCCCTGAATCAAAAATTTGTAGGACCGCCTTTCTCTGAAATTACAGCTGCAAGTCTTTTTGGGGGATGTCTCTGCCAGCTTTGCACATCGACAGAGTGAACCTTTTGAACATTCTCCTTGGCAAAATAGCTCAAGCTCTGTCAGATTGGATGGAGAGCGTCTGGGAACAACAATTTTTAAGTCTTGCCACAGATTCTCAATTGGATTTAGGTCTGGACTTTGACTGGGCCAATGAACACATGAATATGCTTTGATATAAACCAGGGGTACATAAGCTTTTTAAACAGGGGGCCAGTTCACGATCCCTCAGAATGTTGGGGGACCAGACTATACTTTAAAAAAATATGAACAAATTCCTATGAAAAAACAATACAATATTTAAAATAAAGAACTATTTTGTTTTTGAAACAGGGGCAAGATCAACAGGTCACATTCTCATACAGCAGAGAACACAAAAAACAAACAAAACAATCTGCTAAACTACTACCCCAATGTGGGGAAAGGGTTCAGTTCAGGATTAATCAAAATAAAGAACAATTTTAATCAGCATAAACTTATTTGTTTTTCACAGAATCCCTTCATCACAGAATCCCTTCATCACAGAACCCTCCCCATCACAGACTCCTCTCTAGGAGGGGGAGTGCTGCGATGTTAAAGGGGCAGTCCGCAGGCCAGCTAAATAACCCTGCTGGGCCGTATCCGTTCCGAGAGCCGTAGTTTGAGGACCCCTGATCTAAACCATTCCATTGTAGCTCTGGCTGTATGTTTAGGGTCATTGTCCTGCTGGAAGGTGAACCTTCGCCCCAGTCTCAAGTTTTTTGCAGACTCTAACAGGTTTTCTTCTAAGATTGCCCAGTATTTGGCTCCATCCATCTTCTCCTCAACTCTGACCAGCTTCCCTGCTGAAGAAAAGCATCCCCACAACATGATGCTGCCACCACCATGTTTCACGTTGGAGATGGTGTGTTCAGGATCATGTGCAGTGGTAGTTTTCCGCCACCTATAGCATTTTGCATTTTGCTTTTAGGCAAAAAAAGTTTAATTTTCATCTCACCAGAGCACCTTCTTCCACATGTGTCCCCCACATGGCTTCTCGCAAACTGCAAATGGAAATTTCTATGGCTTTCTTTCAACAATGGCTTTCTTCTTGCCACTCTTCCACAAAGGCCAGATTTGTAGAGTGCACTAATAGTTGTCCTGTGGACAGATTCTCCCACCTGAGCTGTGGGCCTCTTGGCTGCTTCTCTGATTAATGCTCTCCTTGTCTGGCCTGTCAGTTTAGGTGGAAGGCCATCTTGGTAGGTTTGAAGGTGTGCCATACTCTTTCTATTTTTGGATGGTGGATTGAACAGTGCTCCCTGAGATTTTCAAAGCTTGGGATATTTTTAATAACCTAATCCTGCTTTAAACTTCTCCACAACTCTGAGGGCTTCACAGAACAGCTGTATTTATACTGAGATTACATTACACACAGGTGGACTCTATTTACTACTTAGGTGACTTCTGAAGGCAATTAGTTCCACTAGATTTTAGCTAGGGGTATCAGAGTAAGGCTGGGTTCACACTACTACACTACTTTCATCCTACTTTGCTCTGTGTTCAATGTTTCCCTATGAGAGCGTCTTGTAGCGTCCTACACAAGTCGGTCCGACTTTGAAAATGCTTCCTGTACTACTTTTGGTCCTACATTGATCCTACTTCAGGCCCATTGAATATCATTGAAGTCGGACCAAAGTAGTATCCTGTTCATGAAAGTAGGATGGATGTAGGACCAATGTAAGATAAATGTAGGACCAATGTAGCAGAGCAAAGTAGGATGAAAGTAGTGTAGTAGTGTGAACCCAGCCTTAAGGGGGGCTAAATTCAAATATACGCCACACTTTCCAGATATTTATTTGTAAAAAATGTTGAAAACCATTTATCATTTTCCTTCCACTTCACAAGTATGCAAAACTTTGTGTCGGTCTATCACATAAAACCCCAATAAAATACATTTACTTTTTCAAGGCATTGTATCTGATAGGTTGGCCACTGTTGCACTTTTCTCTTAATGAATGTCTAGGATGGTATATTTTTACATACAGTAGGTGAACCCGATTTTGTGTCAATCTCGCTCTCTTTCTCGGCGAGATTGAGCACCTACGAGCCCCATCGCGGGAGCCAGCGCCGAGCTGGCTTGCCGCGATGGAGACAGAGCCGTCATAGAAGCGACGGGAGATCCGACTTGGATTCCCGCCAATTCTACACACGTGCGGCGTTTGTTATGAATCCTGAGGGGGAAGTCCCCGCCGGATTTTAAATAAAAATCCGGCATGGGTCCCCCCCTCAGGAGCATACCGGGCCCTTAGGTCTGTTATGGGTTGTAAGGAGAGCCCCCCTACGCCAAAAAAAACGGCGTAGGGGGTCCCCCTACAATCCATACCAGACCCGTATCCAAAGCACGCTACCCGGCCAGCCAGGAAGGGAGTGGGGACGAGCGAGCGCCCCCCCCCCCCCCTCCTGAGCCGTACCAGGCTGCATG